>NC_142801.1:55581068-55607807 GCF_049724085.1 Artemia sp. Qi Xiang Cuo | reverse complement strand
TTTTGATCTGACTCTTTTTTTAGGTGTTAGGGGGTTTTATATTTCGTAACATTGGACGTGATCGTCTCTTACTAGGTTGCTAGCTACCGCTGCATGAGATTGTTAAAATAATGAGATGGTATGAAGCTATGAAATATGCGTGTTGATGTTGTTTTTTTTTCTCTCTCTATTTTTTTTTGTGCATTTGTTTATGTAAGATGGATCTATGTTTTGGAAGAGTTATGTATGGTGAAAAGAGAGATGTTTTTTTAAGTAATGTAATATTTTTTTTCTTGTGTATGATGGAGTTATGTATATTTGGCTAGTAGCCCTTAGTTATATGAGTTTAGAGTGATTTGGATGTGGCCTTTTATAAGGATATTACCGTTTTTTAGTTTTTGTTTTATTTTATTTAATTTTGTTTTTTGTTTGTTTCAGGTATTTGTGTTTTGGTGCCTGGTCATGGCCGCATCATTTCTTCGGACCTTGATGGTAGAATGAAAATTTGGGGTAAGTTAAATGGTTTAGTTTGTCTCGCTTCGTTCTTTTGCCCGTCTTTGATGTTTGATAGTGGTTGAGATAAACTTGAATAAATTGGGGGAACTTGAGAGTCGTCCGTGTTGATTTTTCACAGATGAGCGGGGGTATCATGAATGAAGACCAGGTTTAGGGTGGAATGAATGTCGAGTGTGCTGATTCAAATTATGTGTGCTTGAATGAATTGAATGCGTGGAAAGTTATGCAGGAGCTCAAAATGTATGGTATGAATTGTGGTGGTTTAAATAGTGCGTTTAATTATATTAATTAAGTTTCATCTAGGCTGGAACCTGATGTAATGGCTTTGACAGAAACTAGGCTGAAAGACCGTAACTCTTCATTATTGGATATACCAGGTTATAGGATGTTGTTCAGAATCGAGTGGAAAGACAGCATGGTGGCCTTGTAATTTAAGTGGAAAATGGATATAATGTTAAGCCAAGGCCGGATATTGCTGTATATCGAGAAATGATTTTTGAATCAATGGTGTTAGAGGTTTCATTGTCTTGGCGGAAGCTATTTCTTGTTGTTGTTTATAGCCCAACTTCAGGATATGTGGATGAGTTTTTGGACCTGATGGATAAAATGTTTGATAAAATACCGATTTCGCGACTGCCTTGCTTTATAAGTGGTGATTTTAATATTGATTTGAATAATGTGCAAGATGTGAATTCGAAGGCAAGAAGTTTTTTGAATCTTATCTATAGTTATGGTCTTTCCCCTTCTGTTAGTATTCCAAATAGAATATCTGGAGCTTCTGCATCTGCGATTGATAATCTGTTTTTGAATGTTAGTTGTGACTTGTCGCGAGTGTTAGTGAACGACGTTTCCGATCACTGTGCTATTGTGATCCGTGCAGCTATTAGTTGTTGTTATCAAGGAGATGGTATGACTGGCGTTAAACAGCCTATAATTGATAAGAATGCTATATATAAATATAGGACTAGACTTGCGAATGAGCCATTTGAATGTCTTGATGGCACTGATTGTGTTAATGATAAATTTGGTATATTGTATTAAAAACTGATTCAGATGTTATATGAAACTCTAGAGTTCAAACAAAACACGTTATGATGCTACAAAGAAACTATGGATATCTAAAGCGCTACTTAAATCTATGGATGAAAGACAAGAGCTCTATGAAAAGTCTACTTAAACTTGATCTCAATCAGATAAAGATATTTATAAAAGTTATAATAGAAATCTTAACACCCTTTTAAGACAGGCTAAAAAGCTTTACTTTGAAAAAAAATTTAAAGAAGTAGAGGGCAACCCTGCGAAAACGTGGAGAATCATCAAGTTGGTAGTGAACTCTCGTGCTGCCCCGACTAAGCTTGACATTCTAGATGCTCACTCGGATAATCAAGTTGCTAATAAAATGTGTGCGCATTTTACAGATATTGGTAAGAGTGTGTCTGATAGTGTTGTGCAGTCACCCAGTAATGGCTCTTATAATTATTTTCTCGATGAGGCAGCTGAATTCTCTATATTTTTAAGACCAGTGACTCTTGCAGAGCTTGAGAAGAAAGTGAAGTCAATGAAGAATTCGGCAGCTGGGTCGGATTTTTTCAGTGTTAGAATTCTTCGTTCAGTTTTCTCTACTATTTTAGGTCATCTGTTGTATTTGGTAATTCATGTTTTAAGAGTGGAGTTTACCAAGATTGTTTGAAAAGTGCTCATGTGGTACCCCTGTTTAAGAGTGGTGATAAGAATGATATGAATAATTACAAGTTCAATTTCAAGTTCAATATGGGTTTTAATTAAAAAAAAATATAAAAATACACTTAACTCAGTTCCTTGTGCATTGATGCACGTTTGGGCCCGTAACAATTGCACACTCTAAATACAGCTGACCTCCTGTCTTCTCCAATTTCGACCCCGAACCGCCATCAAATAACAATAAATTTAACACAATTTCTCCTCCGCTCACACCCCTTGGAGTATCAAACTAAAATAGAATAAATAATAATAATATCAAAAAATTCTAAACCTAATAATAATAAAATAAATCTAGTAAATAAATTTCTAATCTTTTAGATATTTTTTCACATTCTCTTTAAAGGAGCCGAGAGACCTTTATGACTTCAGCTCTTGCGGAAGTGCATTCCACTCTTTAGCACACGTAATTCTAGGAGAAAATTCCGACCTAGCTGTCGGTGTCGGGGTTATATAAAGGTCTGATGAAGGTCGTGTATTTAAACTATGGATTTGTGATGCTAGTGTGAATAAGCCTTTAAATGGTGATGGGAGTGTTCCTGAAAAATATTTAAAACAAAAAAACGGTGCAAGATAGTCTGTAAAGTGATGCCATTGATAGTCAGTTCAGTGGTGGGCCTAAAATTTGAAGTGCTTTGTTGTGAAGTGAGTTTAGTCTCTGTAAATGTGTCTTGAAATTAGATTGCCAAACTGTAGAACAATATTGAATGTGAGGTTTGATAACTGCATTGTAAATCAGGATCGGTATTTTTAATGGTGACTGAGTTTTCTCAAGATTCCAAGGTTCCTTGAAAGCTTCCTCTCGACACTTGCTATGTGGTGTCTGAACAAGAGGTTTACGTCGATTAAAACCCCTAGGTAACGAACGTGTCCTTTTTCTGGTCTCTTGATAAGTCCACGAGAGGTTTCAATACCAATCACATTAGGAGCCAGCGAATCTATACGTGAAAAAAAATAAAACACTCAATTTGTCAATGTTGATGACTAGACGATTTGCATCCATCCACAGGTACGTTTCTTCAAGAATGTCTTGTAGCTTCGTTTTGAGAGACTAGATGTTCCATTCTGAGCTTGCCATAAGTGAATCATCCGCAAATGCCCTTAGTTCAAGGACTACGACTTGCAGGAGTCAGTACTTGCTGAAGATCATTTACGTGAACAAGAAACAATACCGGTCCAAACTTAGAGCCCTGTGGCACCCCGCAGATAACTACGACATCATTTGTATGGTCATTTCCTTTGTACATTCGACGATTTTCCAGGTAAGACTTAAACCAATCTAGGACTTGGCCACGAACTCCAATATGATCCAGCTTTCCTAGTAATATTTCGTGGTGCATGCTATCAAACGCTTTCTTAATATCTAGAAGCACTGCTGCCGGTAAAGCACCCGAATCTAGGATTCTGTTTACGAATAAACTTAGTGAAGTAAGGAATTTGCTGTGGTATCGCCGATATTTGCGAAAAATGTACTCAGCAATGCAGCAACCTGTGTAGGTTCGGTAATTTTTTCATTATTCACGACCAATTTCGCTGGTAATGTGGAAGACTTAGGGTTGGCCGTAGTACCGAGTTGATAATTTGCCAAACTTTTCGACCATCCTTCCCGCTTTTCATCAGCTTTTGCTGCTGTTAGCCATGCTTTGCTCTTCGTAACACAGTCCGAAGGACTTTCCCGTATTGCTTATACTCCTCTAGCCGTGCTAAGCACGGAAATCGTCTATACTCTCCCCAAAGGTGGTTTTTATTATTCACACAGGCCAGAAGACCATCCGTCATCCAGGGGCCAATTTGCTGGTCTTATTTTCGTTTATTAGTTATCGGATCTCTCATGCAACACCTACTGTATACATTCAAGAACGACGATTAAAATGACCCAAATGTTTCGTTTTCATCTTGAACCTCCATTACGTTATCCCTGTTTGACTGCTCTAGTTCCTGTTTTAAATTTTTCAAGTTTTCATCTGTTAAACATATAATCAGTAACATAGGGTTGATTTGTGACCTTATCTTAGCTGTTTCTGAAAGGGCGAGTGTTGCATGAATGGGAAAGTGGTCTGATGTGTCACTGACGAGGACTGCCACCGGCTCTGGGAGCAAGGAGCTGAATAAGTTGTCAATAAGTGAATGCATACTCTCAGTAACCCGTGTCGGAATCGTAACAACAGGAAATAGGCCTGAAACTGCCATATTATTTAACAAATCTGCTGCTTCGGCCGTTAGCGGAATACTGAGGTTAATATTAAAATCTCCCATGAGAATAAGCTAATTTTTTTGATACTGTGCTATCTTCAGAACTTGAGCCATATGCTCTATAAACTAAGACGTTGACCCTGACGGAGAACGATAAATTTCACCCACAATAACTTTTTATTTGGGGACAGCCATACTTCTAGGAACAACGACTCGACAATTCCATAATAAATATTTCACACAGACCAATACAATCTGGTCTAAGCTCCCGACATGTCGACTCTAGATCAGAAAATGAGGAATACAGTCCTTGGCAATTCAAATGAAATACCGAAAGCCGAAAATCGGAAGACCTCCCAGTAATTAAATTAGAAATTACATATTTACTTCTAGGGAAATTATTATCATCAAACAAATGGAAATAAATTTTCTTGACCAATTTCTTGATCAAAAATAAGCTTGAGATTTAAATAAGACTCTTCTAAATTCTTTATTCTATCTATATAAAAATCTCTGATACCTCTCGAGGATGAAGCTGAAAAAAGAGTCATCACTTACCAACTGCAATCGGCGGTCCGTCGTAAATCGGCGGTCCGTCGTGAATGCTCCCAATAATATCGTGCCTGTTTGAAAAACTGATTTATGTATGAATGGTGGACTTTTTAAATAGAAATTCCTATTTTCAACCTACCTAGTTTGGATTTTGTCATGGGATGTCAACAGAGCAAGCTTTGCTTTTTTAAAACTATTTGTCAATGATTCGTTGAATGCTGGGTTGAAAGTTACGTCTATAAACAAATAAGTAGAACAACAGGGACATTTTTATGCAAGACAGTGGAACGCAACTTTAAATGAATATTTTGACTCTATACCCAAGGGCCGTCCTCAGCAAAACAGACGAAGAGAATAAAAACACTATAAAATAAACTTACATTAAAATTCAATTATTAAAAATGTTTAAAATTTTTTTAAAACAGCCCTAATATCATTACTTCAAGGAAGTTCAACCAGGACTGGTACTCCAAACGAAATGGACAGAGAACAATTCATTCAGATGAAATTAAAATATTTACAGACAAGCTTTTAAAGCTAGTCTCGCCTTCTTGGCTGCCAGCCTAGAAGGTCTATTCCTAATAGGTTGAGTGGAGTTATTGACTGGTTTTTTAATATAATTAGTCAAATCCTTTTTAATTAAATTTGTGTATATGGCATTAAGCGAATATTCCCCCAAATCTCTATTTAAAGAAATATTACTATTTATTTTGATTTTAATTTCAATTGCCTCTCGAACAACCTAATTTATGCCTAAATCATTGCTAATAAGGCAAGTTTCTTCAAAAAGCATTTTATTACTAGGGTTATCATATATGTGGCTGCTTAAAGCAGAAACAAAGGAAATATTTGTATTATTAGAATTTAAAGCTTTAGTTATGTCATCTTTGTGTTGTTGCAGGCGTTTTTCTAAATTTCGATGGGTTCTACCAACATAAAAATGGCCACAGTCACATGGTATTTGATAAACCCCTCTTTGGCGAGTAACTGGGGTTATATCTTTACCAGAATTTAAGAAACTCATGATTTTAAAATCATTTGTAAATACGACATAAAAATTATTTTGTGTGCAAACTTTTTTTAAACTGGTTGTGAATTTTGGAATATATGGAAGGTAAATTATATTTGAGGGCTTGACGGGAACTTCACATTGCAAACTTGGCTGTTAACTTCAGAAACCTGTCTGGCATGTAAATCTATCTTTGTAACTGCAGAAAGTGGTCTGACAGGTAAATTGGTCTTCCTTATATTGAATCTGGTATGGGTGTTGACTCAGAAACCTGTCTGGTTGCTTTATAAAATCTCGTCCCTAAATATCTAGTTCCAAAATATAGCATGTTTGGTCGCATTATACAACCAGTCTTGATACTGAGTATATGATTACTACCCCCAATACAGTTTCTTTAAGGATGAGTTCTGGATGTATGAACTGTGTGGCGTCAATTTGAGCATAAGAAGTTGAAAATTTCGGCCGAAAGCCATATTGATGAGGAGAAATCAAGGAAATGGAGAGCTGACCGCCGAACAGAAAGGGAAACAGACGTCTGAAGATAATTCTCTCGAGCACTTTGGATATAACAGGGATAACTGAGATTGGACAATAATTACCTATCTCATTTGGATTATGCTTTATAAGAACTGGAATAACAATGGCTGACTTTAGTAAATCAGAGAAAACTCAGTGGATTAAAGATAGGTTAGGAATGTGCTTGATGGGCTCGCAAACAAAAGAAGATATGGTCTTTACGAGCTTATTACTTAATCCAAGACAGTCAGGTGTTAAACTAACAGGGAGAGAATCGATTATTTGAAGTATCCCATTGCCATCAGTTGGGCAG
The DNA here is from genome assembly GCF_049724085.1 of Artemia sp. Qi Xiang Cuo. NCBI lineage: Eukaryota > Metazoa > Arthropoda > Branchiopoda > Anostraca > Artemiidae > Artemia > Artemia sp. Qi Xiang Cuo. Next base: position 55,600,992 of record NC_142801.1, on the reverse strand, counting down.
AGGAACATGGATCTAGAATTGAAGCAAGGGAGTACAGCCTGAAAGGAGAAGGAAGATTCAGTATGAGGAATATTGGGAAAATAATTATTAAATGTGTCAGATGCATGTAGCCTAAAGGGTCAATTAATCAAACAGTTCGTGGTAACGAACTGTAAGTAAGGAGCGACCCGGCTTAATGGTAACCGAAACTCTAAAAAACGGAATTTTAAGACCAATAGATACATCAAAAGAATCAGGTTTTAATTCTGATTTCAAATATATAAGTTTCATCAAGTTTAATCTTACCTATCAAAATTTACGCGCCTGAGAAAATTTGGCAGATTTTCGAAAAAAGGGGGAAAGACCCCCTAAAGACTATAGAACCTTAATGAAAATCACACCATCCTATTCAGCGTATCAGAGAACCCTACTGTAGAGGTTTCAAGCTCCTATCTACAAAAATGTGGAATTTTGCATTTTTTGCCAGAAGAAAGATCACGGATGCGTGTTTATTTGTTTTTTTGTTTTTTTTTCCAGGGGTGATCCTATCGACCCAGTGGTCCTAGAATATCGTGGGAGGACTCATTGGAACGAAAATTAAAAGTTCTAGCACCATTTTTAAGTGACCAAAAAAATGGAGGGCAACTAGGCCCCCTCCCACGCTCATTTTTTCCCAAAGTCACCCGATCAAAATTTTGAGAGCCATTTTGTTCAACATGGTCGAAAATATTATAATTATGTCTTTTAGGATGACTTAATCCTTCGAAGCCCCAAGGGAGAGGGCTGAAAGTTATGAACTTTACCCAATGCTAACATATAGTATTGGTTATTGGGAAGCATACAGACGTCTTCAGGGGGATTTTTTACTGGTAGTGGGGGTGGGTGGTAGGTTAAATGGGAGTATCTTTTCATGAAAGAAATCTTCATGGGGGAAGGGACATTGCTATTAAGGGGGCGCCGGATTTCCCATCATTATTTAAAAAACAAATAAGAAATTAAATATAAAAAAAACTAGTTTGTCAACCGAAAGCAAGGAGCAACATCAAAACTTAAAACGAACAGAAGAGTATTAGCTCTATGATTGGGTTTACCTCCAAGTCAATGACTCGCTCTTTAAGCCAAAGATTTCTTAGTACTTTCATAAGAGCTATTAATTCTAATTAACGACCTTTGTGATTAAGGGGTCATTTTTAAAGAATTGGAACAAAATTCGAACTTTAGCTTAAACAGCAAGGTATTGAATAGGGGGCAAACCCCCTAATATACGTATTAAAAATATATGAATAGAGAAGGTCTATACATGAGTTATTTCGTAATTTACTTATATTTACTTTTAACAAAAATATTAATAAATAAAATTCAGCAGGTTTCGTAAAAGCAATCTAACCAAATAAAAGTGAAATTAACTCACACATTTTTTTTTAATCTTTCATGTACGGTGAGCCAAAATCAAAACCTGCATTAATTAAAAAAATTTCACAAATGAAATAAAAAAAAACAAGTTTTTTTTAACTGAAAGTAAGTAACGACGTTAAAACTTAAAACGAACACAAATTATTCCGAATATGAAAGGGGCTGTCCCCTCCTCAACGCCTCGCTCTTTACGCTAAAGTTTGACTTTCTCACAACTCAATTTTTAAAACAATAAAATTTTGTTTTAATTCCAAATTTTTTAATTAACTGTAACGAAAGTCACACCATCAGATCCAACTTATCAACGAACATTATTAAAGAAACTTTAAACTCCTATCTGTAATAATGTGGACTTTTGCATTTCTAATTAACTTCAAAGACAATTATATTAGCTTGTCAGGGAACCCTATTAAAGAAGTTTTACACTCCTATCTGCAAAAAGGTGGAAATTTGCATTATTTGCTTGAGGAAAGAATCTTTTACTCGGGAGAATCTTTCCGTGGAGGATGTTTCTTTGGGGTAAGGGACATTTCTATGAAGGGTGCGCCGAATTTCCAAGCATTATTTAAAAAACGATCAGAAATTAAATTTAAAAAAACAAGTTTTTTCAGCTGAAAGTAAGAAACAACATTGGAACTTAAAACGAACAGAAATTATTACGTATATGAGGGGGTTCTCCCCCAAGTCAATACCTCGCTCTTTACGCAACAGTTTTGTTTTAGTGCTTTCAAAAGAGCTATCTATTCTAATTAAACGGCCTTTAGGATTCAGGGGTTTGTGAATTATTTTTTTTTTTAACTTTTAACGTAAAGAGCGTGGTATTTACTAAGGAGAGAACCCCCTCATATACGTAATAACATATACGTAATTAAAAAAAAAAAACAAGCGACACGGCTCAATAGTAATCGAAACTATTAAAAACGGAATTTTGAAGTCAATAAATGTATCAAAAGAATGGGCTTATATTGCTGATTCTAAATATATAAATTTTATTAAGTTTAGTATTACTCATCAAAGGCTACGAGCCTGAGAAAATTTACGTGATATTTTAAAGCGCGAGAATACATCCTCTGCAGGAGCAAGGATTTTAATGAAAACCAAACCGTCATATTTAAAGCATAAGAAAACTCTATTACATAGGCTTCATGCTCATATATACAAATATTTGAAACTGTAACTACAACGTATTGTTTGTCACAAGAAAAATATAAAAATATAGAAATTATTTACATAAGCTAATTTGTCAACTTCATCAGAGCAAACATGAGAGACACAAGTTTATAATAATAAAATTAAAATTTTCTTGAAAATTTTTTTTATTTATTCAATGATGGTGAGCCAAAATAAAAGCTGCATCAACTGAAAACGAACAGAAATTAAATAAAAAAAACAATTTTTTTAAAATGTAATTAAGGAGCGACATTAAAAATTAAATCGAAAAGAAATTATTACGTATATGAAAGTGGGTGCCCCCTCCTCAATGCCTCGCTCTTTACGCTAAGGTTTGACTCTTTCTCACAACTCAATTTTTTTTTTTTTAAATAAAAAACTTTAGCGTCAAGAGCGAGGCGTTGAGGAGGGGACAGCCCCTTTCATATACGGAATAATTTCTGTTCGTTTTAAGTTTTAATGTCGCTCCTTACTTTCAGTTAGAAAACTTGTTTTTTTTAATTTAATATTGACCAGGTGTCCGGGGTTGTCACAAAGAAGATCAATTAAATAACTAGTTCATTGGAAATACTGATATAATATTTTTGGCCCAAAAGATTAAATTTGTATTTATATTTCGCGATTCTCAAATTACTTCTAAATGGAATTTCTCACCAATGCAAATCAATCCAAGTATTAATGAAAAATTCCTTTTCATCTTTTCTTAAAAAAAAAAAAATTGCTGAGTTCCTTCAGAGTCCGCTGAATAAATTTACTGCAATGAACTCGTTCTTTCTGACCATAATAGCATGCATGCAGATGTACATATAAGCAAGTCAAATAAGCCTTAAGAGTTAAAATCCAGATTTAATATTTGCCATATTTCTATCCTTCTTGAAATGCGGGCAAAAATTATGAACTTTTCTGATTGCCCTTACTTTTTTTGTATTTTTTTTAACAATTTTGTTTTTACTTAGCTTTCTACCTCTTTTACTTTATTTCAATTTTGGTGGTGCTAAATATATGACAGAAATGAATAACTCGTAAACTATTTACATAGAAACGATTGAGATCTCGTGGTAGGGGCGGATCCAGGATTTTTTTAGGGGGGGGGGCAAAATAGGTTGATCCGAAAAATTTTTTTTAGGGAGGGGAGCACAAAATAGGTTTATCCGATAAAGTTGCGTTAGGAGCAAGTTTAATTGACGCAAACTTGAGTTAATTAAGTAAATTACACTACTTTAGACTACGCTCGGGGGGTGCGCGCCCCCCTCGCCCCCTGGATCCGCCACTGGATCGTGGCACCCATGCTAACGTAAGAAACAAAATACGATAAAGTACATGATCTTATGTGCTATTTTCTATTCCTTAGCTGAAAAGGAGCAAAGGTACAGCTTATGATCCATTCCAGGGGAAAATGTTTTTTTTTACGATGGTGCTAAACTAGCATATAATCATTAACTCACTCATTAACTATAATGATAACTCACTCATTAAATATAATCATATATATATATATATATATATATATATATATATATATATATATATATATATATATATATACTACTTCTACCTTATATATACTATATATATACTACTACAACTAACACTGCTAACAACTCACCGCAGCAGTATTAGAAGTATTCAAAGTACATACCAGTATTAGAAGTATATATTAGAAGTATTTTGTTGTCAATGCTTCAAATATCAAATACAGTACTTAAATTTAAGATTTGTTTAAACTGATTTTAAAGTAAAGGAACAAGGACAGAAATAAGGGCCTTTCAGAATGTTCTTTTATTATTTGGAAAATAATAAAACTAATTAATAATCATAATTTCTTTTTTGTTTCTAAAAATTTTGTTGATAGTGAAGCAAAAATAGTACTTCAGCATTAGCAGAATTTGAGGCGAAAACAACTATATTTTTACTCGTGGTAACTTCTGTCTGGTTTTTAAGTAAAGTTTTATTATCCCTTGTCAGGGCCGGTAAAGGGCGGTTGAAACGATTGGGCCCAATTGGGCCCCAATTTTGAAAGGGCCCCGCGCTGCCATCAAAATGAGCAATTGATTTTCGAAATTTTGTTGTGTTCATTTTCTCGAGATATACGATAATGAGAACAGATAAATATGCATTTAGAAGATAATCAGCAGCGAGAATTACAAGCTACAGTAGGAATCAGAACGTGTCAAAAATGAAAGTGAAGAACAAAGAATTGTAGGGCTAGCAGACATGCTATAACGAGTATCAGAAAGTGTCAAAAATAACAGTGAAGAACAAAGAACTATGCAGTTAAAAAGATCGTAGGAATCAAAACGAGTAAAAATGAAAGTGCAGAAGAAAAATATTTTATGTTAAAAGAACAACACCATCGCAATCTTCGATGCCAACAAAATGTGGCGTAAAACCAAGTAAAGTCTCACAAAAATGCCGTAAGCTAAGCAAGTGTTATTTACAAGGACCATATCCAGCCCAATTAGAGGGGTTGGAATGTATTTTTTGACAGTAAGCATCATAGGCAGCGCAATAGAGCTGCCTAAGTAAAGAATGATGTTGGCACAATGTATTGTTTATTTTTATTTCTAGACCAGGGCACTTCGTATCGAAGGACTTGTCGTAGAAACTTCAAAAAGGGCTCATTCGATTCGAAATTGGAATGGCTAGTGCCCTTTTTTTATAGTCGAAAGTGATTAGAAGGCAACTAACACCCCTTCCACGCCCACCATCTCTCCAAACACATCCAATCAAAAGTTTGAGAAAGCCATTTTTTTCAAAGTAGCTGATTTCAAAATATAAATTTTGTTTTTGAGGAGGACACTTCCTCTACAGCCCTCAAGGCACGGGTTGTAGGTTATGCCCTGGGGGCATATAAGGTTTTTATACAAAGCTTTGGCGTAGACACTTCAAAAAGGGCTCATTCGATTTGAAATTCAAAGGGCTAGTGCGCTTTTTAATAGTTGAAAGCGATTGCAGGGCAACTAACGCCCCTCTCATGCCCACCTTTTCCCCAAACACTTCCAATCAAAATTTTGGGATGACCATTTTGTTCAAAGTAGTTGAAAATTCTAGAAATTAGGTCTTTGAGGATGACAACCCCCACAGCCCTCAGGGCAAGGGTTGTAAGTTATGACCTAGGGGCATATAAGGTTTTTATAGAAAGCGTTGTCGTAGAAACTTCAAAAAGGGCTCATTCGATTGGAAATTGAAATGGCTAGTGCCCTTTTTAATAGTCAAAAATGATTGGAGGGCAACTAACCCCGACTCACGCCCACCATTTATCCAAACACATCCAATCAAAATTTTAAGATAGCCATTTTGGTCAACGTAGTTGAAAGTTCTGGAAATTAGGTCTTTGAGAATGACACCCCCCACAGCCCTCAAATGAGGCCCCCGATCGAATGTGCTCCCTCCAAAGCTAATGCGACCACCCCTTCCACAGAACCCTATATTCTAATAATGAGTAACTTACATAAGTTACAATCCGTACCCCGGGGGCTAGGGAATATTTCTCAACCCCTAACTTATAGTAATTTGAATTTTGGATTGTTTGGACTATTTTGAACAAAATAGCTATTTCAAAGATTTGAATAAGGTGCATTTGAAGAAAAAGGCACAAGGGGGCAGGGGACGGATCCAGGATTTTTTAAGGGGGGGGGGCAAAATAAGCTGATCCAAAAATTTTTTTTAGGGGGGGGGGCAAAATAGGTTGATCCGATAAACTTGCGTTAGGAACAAGTTTAATTAACGCAAAGTTGAGTTAATTAAATAAATTACACTACTTTAGACTATGCTAGGGGGTGCGCCCCCCTCTGGATCCGGCAGTGCAAGGGGAGCCCTTCTGGATCCGCCACTGTAAGGAGGGCTTGTTGTTTTTTGATCAATTTCAATTCTTAATAACTTACAACTTACATAAGTTACAATTTTTGCCCCGGGTGCTGTGGAGGATTTCTTAATCCCTAATTTATAGTAATTAGAATTTTGCACTATTTTTAACAAAATGGCCATCTAAAATCTTTTATTGGATGTATTTGGGTAAAACGGTGTGTGTGCGTGGGGGGAGGGGGTGTTTTATCCCTGTATTTTCTCTTATATTATCTTTCATTCTTTTAAATGTTTTCACTCTTATAACTTTAAGAAATCAAAAGTTAATTAAGAATTGTAGGAATGAATACCAGCATATGTATATTAAACTGACAATGCACATTTTTTTTCAGTAAATTCATTTGAATTTTTTTCAGTAAAATACAAATTATATTCTGGTTTTTACAAAAAGCATGGGGTTTAGAACCCTACTCATGTTAATCTTGTTTTGAATTTGACTCTGTTATTCATTTAAATTTTTTTTTTTTGGATTTTCTTTATTGATTGATACTTATTTATGGTAGTTGTATGCTTCGCATTTTTGTTCATTTTTGGTTTAATGGAGTTCTTTACTTTTTTTTGAAAAACTTATTTTGTGGAATTCTTTTAAAATTAATATCTGAAAAGAAGTTTAAATGCACGTTAAATGGTGTGTTCCTCTTTGAGATAGTGAATTAGCATAAAAACCCTAAATTAAAAAAAATAAAAAAATATATATATATATATATATATATATATATATATATATATATATATATATATATATATATATATATATATATATATATATATATTACGAACTGACCTATTTACATATCATTCAAAATAACTAGTTTTAATGTTTACTTTTTTGCCATCTATAAATGTAAAAAATAAATAAGTATTCGTATCGCTTTGTTCACATAGACAAATTTTATTTGAGGCAGTTTCCAAAGAATGAGTAGTGGGGATAAAAAATTTCAAGACCTATTCAAACAATTTTTCAAAACAAACACTAGAGCTTCGTCTACTGCCACAGGTATTCTGATAACCATTGCTAGAATTTTGTCTTAGCAATTATTGACCATTGGTGTAATTAGGCCAGAGGTTGTTTTTACTGACAAACTGGAGTGTAAACAGGCCATTCCACTGGCAATTTTGATTATGAGAATAATGTTCTACTGACTGTTAGGATAGTGAGCTTATAATCTAGATTTTGATTCAAGAATCCAACCTTATGCACTCCCTTGTTCTACAGATAACTCTGATTTTTGTTTGAAGAATCTGTTTTGTCAATTGAAAAAGCATTTGGGTGGAATCTGGTTTGTCAGTTAAAGCTTCTTAGGCCATAAATAACCCTTATGTCCAGGCCACATTATGGTCACATTTGTCAATAAAATAAAAATTAGGAATACACATGACTTCATCACTGTTTATGTATTGGTCTATGGTTCAGTTGAACATTGTTCAACTTTCAAGCATGAAATACTATTTCACCAATCAAATTAAAGTTTAGGTAAATTTTTCATTGTTCATATTATTGACTTAGCCTATGAATAAAGTAAACATAGGCTACCACTTGATGCCTTTTTGATGCTCTTCCTAAATATAATAATCATTTTTGTTAGAAATGACTTTTACTCCCACCCCTATATATACCAGTTCAGGGTATATATTTGCACATTTGTGGGGTGTATGGAAATTTTAAACTTACCTCTCATTTACATAAGAAAAAAAATTTACCCCCCCCCCCCCCCCAATGTGCAAACATATACCCTGAATTGATATATATTGGTATAGGGGTAAAATTCATTTCCAACAAAAATTATTAGGCTATTATATTTAGAAAGAGCATAAAAAAAGGCATCAAGTGGTATGTTTATTTCAATTGTATGTTAATAATATGAATAACAAAATATTTACCTGGGAATTTTTAAACTTATCTCACATTTACATCAGAAATAAAATTTACCCCCCCTCCCACCAGTGTGCAAATATATAGGGGAGAACAGAGCAAACTTGGACACTTTTTGGTTTTCCAAGCATAATTAGGTACTGGATTACAAAACAACTTAGTATGGGTTGTTAGAAAGGTAAAAGTTTGGCAAATAATGGTAGATTTTTCTTTCATATTTTTTAGAGATCACCCTGAAGTGTGAGTACCATCAAAGTAGGACCTTGTCAAGTGTCCAGTTTCATGGGGCAACCTTGTCAATTAGACAGGCATGGGGCAACCTGGGACAAGACAGTTTTAAGTAATTAAGCTTTATTCAAATACAGAATATTCCTGTAGAATGATACAGAATCACTCAAAATCATATGAAAACTCAAAATTGCATAAAAAATCAGCCAGGAACATTGCATGGGAATCTGAGTTTCAACTAGGATTCTCATTTTAAAGCATACATTGAAAGATCACAACCAAAGACAAGCCCCTGAACTGCACAACTGGTTCCACCAGGTGAAGAGGGGACAGAAAGCTTCAGTTCTATGTTCATAATGTCTATGTCAGCAATATTTGGAAGCTCAGGAAACATGAATTTGTCCCCTTGTTTCTGAAGAAAGCTAACCCTTGCAAACTGCTTTTCTACAATGCCAACATAATACACATGGGCTTTCTTCTTTCAATACTCAAACTTGGCTAGAAAAAAGTCTCCAGCTTAAATGTGCTTGTCTACATCATCCTTATCAGCCTTGTGGAGGTGTAGAGGATCATCAGATGAATTATGATCAAGTTCAACATCACCACCACTATTTTCCCCTGGAGATTCAACTTGCTTTCATTTCTTAGCAGTGGGCTGCTTGGGCATAGGGTTTTTACTCTGCTTTTCCTTTCTTGGTCATGCTACAGCTTCTAAAGCATCTTTTTTGGGTGTATCAGGAAGAATACAAGTTCAACCTTGCTTTCTCACATTCCTTCTGGGTTTTGTCATATCTGCTCTTGGATATGGTCTTACCACTTCAGGAGTTTGTTTTCCTTGCTTGGTTTTGGGATGAGAAGGTGAAGGAAGAGAGGGAGAGGGTATTGGTTCCATATCAAGTAACAAATCAAACTGGGGGTGGACAATTTGTCACCTCAGCAGGTAGAGTGTCTAACTCAGAAAATACACTTCTTTTGAAGGGCCAAATTCCAGCTTTCCTGAAACCAACTGTTATATTTTCCAGGTTGAACTTGTGACGAAATGGTTCTTTGCAGAGCAGGGCAGTCTCATGAATTGTAATTTGTTGACCTGGATAGATCTTCAACCAGGTGTCTAGTGATTCTCTCATTGCAAACTTGAATGGTCTGTAGACAGAGATGTCCAATTGTCTTTGCACAGCCACACTAATTCCACCAAAACATGGCTATTGTGGTTGTCAAGTAACAGTAGCACAGGGTCTTCTTTCAATGGCTTCACCAGCTTGATGAAATGCTTAATAGAAGCTACAAAATTTATGGAGGTCATCCAACCACTAGGTTGAGAAAGCCCAAGACATCCTTGAGGGCCTTCTTGGAAAAGCTGGTCATTCACCTTCACCAATGGGAATATAAAAACAGGGGGAAGAGCTTGACTAGTAGCTGAAATAAACCCAAACATTATAACATTTTCCCCTCTCTCTGCTGACACTCTCTGGGAAACTTGCTTTGATCCTTTCCTTGCAATTAATTTTGGAGCTGTCAATGCAGTAGGAACCCCAGTCTCATCACAGTTCCAGATACAGTTTGGTGGGAACTTGAACTTTTTGTAATGTTTCTGCAGGTTGTCAAAGAACAGATTCACAACCACTGAATTGAAGCCAGCAGCCCTTGCCAGGCTGGTATTTTCAGGCTTACAAATATATAGCTCTGGGTTTCATTTCATAAAGCCTGAGATTCAGTCAATCCCAGCTATGTTGTCTTGCACCCAACTCTCTGGTGTTTTGACACCAATCAATTTGCCCCATTCAAAGGCAAGTTTCCTTGCTTCTTTCAGAGTGAGGTCATGAACATCAGTTGACATTTTAAGAGATACTCTACAAGCTCTTTTTCTTGTTTTTTAGAGAAAACACTTTCTCTTTGGGTTGGGCAATGGGCTTGGGCAACCTGGGGGTGTAACTGGGTTCACTCGAGGTTCTTCAGCAAATCCTTGTCAATTTTCAGAGCATAGCTGATGGTTGATTTCTTCAGTCCATAGGTTTTTGCAGCATGTCTAATAGATAGTCTACACTCTAAGACTGCATTCACTGCCATCTCCATGGATTTGACATCTGGTAGATCATGTTTCCTGATGTAGTTGCAAACCATTGTCCAACTAGAAAGAATGAACAGTAAATACACAGGAAATAACCTGAAAATAGCTTTAAGAGGCTATGGCATGTTCTGTGTCAAAGGTGACTTTTTATTTTATAGTAGGCAAAAAGAATATGTTTTGTTGAAGTATAACTAAAAGTTAACTAAGAGATTTAGCAAAAAAGAAAGCAATTAGCTAATAAAAAAACAGAAAGGTAAAGGTATGTAGGGTATTTGCTTGTGACTGGTAATTATATATTTTTAATGCTATAATATATTGAAATCAATCCTATTGCACAACAACTATTCCATCCAAGAAACATAGCCTATTCCCTATAAGGTAGAAAACACTTATCTAATGTAAGTTCATATTCCACTCCCAAAAAGAAAAACCAAGCAAAAAAATAGTCTTTTTTGCAGTTCAGAACAAAAATCTAAACATAAATTCACCATCTAACACACCATGATCCTTATAGAAACCCAATAGAAAAAAAATAAGACAATATAAAAACCTAGTTTTGAATATATTTCTTTTTTTTTTCTTCTTAAACTCAATCAAACTGCAGGAATCTATAAACTTTCTCACTATGGTTTTGTCAGAGACATCCTATGATTCCTTCTACGCATAATATAGTTATTTATTGCACTTAAAGCCATATAACGTTAATTCTGAAATTATTTTAAACATCAAAGAAGAATCATCCAAATCTCTAGATTATAATGAAAACAGAACAGAAAATGATACACAAAAATGGCACATGGTGAAGTTAACAACAAGGCAACCTTGGACAGTGTCCAAAGTCGCCCCCAAATTGCTGCCAAAATCTCGCCCCTATCAAATCAAGTTTAAAAAATGGTGTCCTGAAAAAAAGTACTAGGAATAGACGAATCAAACTCAGGGCATAGATAGAGGATGTATATAGCAACTATAAAACATGAACAACAAAGAAAAAACTACCACCTTTTGTTACCACAAATCAAGCTGATCTTGCAACTCCCAGATTTTTTTTAAGCATCAAAAAACTTTCTTACCTCTTATTCTGGAGCTAACAGTTCTGTTAGATTTCAAACTTACCGCCAATGTACACATACATAAGCATCATCTACCCTTTTTTTGTGGATCGATAGAAGCAATAGGCTAGATGTCAGGTTTGATGTCCAAGTTTGGCCCCTTCTCCCCTACCCTGAATTGGTATGTTTAGGGGTGTGGATAAAATTCATTTCCAACAAAAATGATTATTATATTTGAAAAGAGCATGAAAAAGGCATCAAGTGGTAGGTTTACTTTATTTGTAAGTCAGTAATATGAACAACAAAAAATTTACCGAAGTTTCAGGCATAATTCTTTGAAGCTAGAAAATATTGCCTAAAAGCTTAGAGCAGCAGTTGTTTTTTAGCCTATCTGTTATAAGAACCTGGCAGATACAAGCTTCTTATACCAATTCCTTGCACAATTATGGGATCAAAATCAAGAATAAGGTAAATATACAGTTTACAAATATAATTTAGCTAGGATAAAAGTGAACATATCACTTAATGCTATTTTTATGCTCTTTCATAGTTCAATGTATACCAGTGGGTTACATCTGATGTTTAATCATTCACTAAGATAGATCTTAATTAAGATAGATCTTAATTTGCTCAAAGTGCAAATGAAGGTAATGGTTGTCTTTATAGGAAATTACATCTTGAGCCCTTGAAGGGCTCAAAATGTAAAGGCCTTGAATGGCTCAAATAGCCCATAGTAACCAAAAGTTTAAAATATGTTTCTAAAAAAATGCTGGCTAGTGACAGAAAATAGCCATTTACAGCTGATTCAGGAATGGTAATTACTATGTTCCTTAGTCTTAGTAGTAAAATGTTATTTTGAAAAAAAATTTGCAGAAATTTTTAAAAAGAGCTAAAACCCCCTCAAAAATGACATCAGTATTGCTATGACATCATTTTCAAGGTGGTTCAGGTTTTTTTTTTTAAATTACTACAAACTTATTTTCAAAATAATGTTTTAGTTTTAAGACTAAGGAAGATAATAATTGTCATTACTGAATCAGCTACAAATGGCGATATTTTCCTCACTTGACAGATTTTTGGAAAAATGCTTATAAACTTTTGCTTACTATGGACTGTTTACCTTTTGGTTCAAAATGCAATTTTCCCCAGAAACAATTATTATACTATGAAAAAGCATAAGAAAAGGCATCAAGTAATGTATTCACTTTCATCTTAGCTAAATTATTTTGAAAACTACAAATTTACCAAGAATAAACCCATATTGTTCCTAAAACTTGTCTTTTTTTCAACAGGTATGACATTAGGTTTTGTTTATTTTTGGGTAACCCCAGAGAACAGTAACTCTTCTTTAGAGAACACTATAGTGTTCTTTCCTACTTTTGAAAAGGGCTAGTGCTATTTGATCTCCCAATTAATGCTCTGTCATAAAATCTGATTAATAGACCATGTTTCATAATATGAAGTTTAAATTTAATTTGTAGTGTTTTATTTTAGTTGTGCATATAGCCTACTGCTATATCTTGGTCCATCAGGAAGGAAAGGGTAATGGTGTGCTTTGTTGGAGCAGCAAATATTATGTTAGAAAGAACATCTATTAGGGAATTAAATGGCTCTATTCTTTATTTTATGAGTGTTTCCTTCAGAAGGAAACAGTGAGTGTTTATATGAGTGTTTCCTTCAGAAAAATTACTGTTCTCCTGTGTAACCACTTTTGTATTGCTCTATTAATTTGGTAGCTAAAACATAAACATGTCCCCCAATACAGCTTTTAACACTCTTTCCAAATATCTGACAATTTACTGTTTTTTTTTTCATTTTAAGTTCAAGTAACTGTCTTCTGAGTATTCAACAAATATTCTAACTGTTTTTTGTTTTTTTGCTGGGCTATAGTCTTAGGCATGGCCTTTTATTTTTAGTAATATTGATAGACTCAGCAAACAGAGTTGAGTCTCAGGCTGCAAAGAACCAATGCCTCCACAGGCATTGTCAGCCAAAAATAAACCTAGTTAGTAATATGAGATTAACATTGAGTTACCTTATCCTTAACATATGTTTTGGCTGCTGTCAGGCTACCATACTTAGCTTTGCTCTCCATTTTAATGTCCAGTTTATGAAATACCTTCAACTGGTATCTAATCCTAGCTGGACATTCTTCTGTTAGATAGCTTTTTGTTTCCATGGTTGTTTCATATTTTTGACAAATTATGGAATTCTTCCTATTTACATAGAATGATTCCAAAAATACCTGTAATGGCTTCAGTAACCATTTGTATTACAGATCTAGGCTATTAAGTTGTAAAAGATTTTAGCCAACATGGGGCTAAACATAAGAATCAGTTTTTGTGCCTTTGAATTTCTATATTTCTATGCCAATTCTGCTCCACCATCTCATATTTGTGCCTCCTTGTTGCTCCTTTGAAAGATGGGAATGAAAGGTTCCAGTCAGTAGCATGTCAGTGGTGCTGTAGCTTTAACTGCTTTTTCTGCCAATTCATTACATTTGATCCCAGGGTATCATGAAGCCCACATAAGTGTGATTCACTTTCTATTGGATGTTGATCTGTTTAACATACAGGATTCTTAGTTGGATTAGGGACATATTCTTGTTTCAGGATTCTCCTGGTGGCTGTCAGTTAGTTCATCAAAGTTGCTCATATTTTTTTTTTTTTTTAGTAAAGCCATGTCTAAGAGTTGTGTGTGAAAAAATGTTTTCACCAAAATTGATCTAGACCATTTTAGAAACTATTTCACAACTTTTGGGTTTCTTATTTTACAACTGCTTCTCTAGTGAGTTCCAGTCCTCTAGAATTGAGACACTCTAAAAATTGACCTTCATTGTATGTATTGCTACAGTTTTAAACACTTATATGGTGTCCAGTTGCATAATTTACTTTTGGATGGTGAAATCAAACAGTTTGTGGTAATGAACTGTAAGTAAGGAGTGACCCAGCTCAATAGTAGCTGAAACTCTAAAAATCAGAATTTTGATACCAACAGATACATCAAAAGAATTGGATTTTTATGCTGATTTTAAATATAAGTTTCATGAAGTTTAGTCTTACCCATCAAAAGTTACAAGTTTGCCTTATTTTTGAAAAAGGGGAAAATACCCCCTAACAGTCATAGAATCCAAATGAAAATCTCTCCATCAAGTTCAGCATATCAGAGAACCCTACTATTGAGGTTTCAAGCTCCTATCTGCAAAAATGTGGAATTTTGTATTTTTTGCCAGAAGAAAGATCATGGATGTGTGTTTTTTTCCCAAGGGTAACTGTATCAATCCAGTGGTCCTACAATATTGTGAGAGGCCCCCTCCCACACTCATTATTTTCCCGAAGTCACTGGATCAAAATTTTGAGTTAGTCATTTTGTTCAGCATACTTGAAAAATCTAATAACTGTGCCTCTGAGGATGACTTAATCCCCCACAGTTTCCTGGGTAAAGGCTGCAATTTGTGAACTTTACCCATTGTTTACACATAGAATTGGTTATTAGGAAGTTTACAGACGTTTTCAAGGGGGCGATTTTTTCTGATGGGGGGTGAGAGGGGCTACATGGGAGGATCTTTCCATTTTGGAATTTTTCATAGGGGAAGAGAATTTTCCATGAAAAGAGCACCGGTTTTCCCAGTATTATTAAAAAAAACGATTAGAAATTAAATAAAAAACAAGTTTTTTCAACTGAAAGTAAGGAGTAACATTAAAACCTAAAACAAACAGAAATTATTATGTATATGAGGGGATTTTCCCCCTTGTCAATACCTTGCTCTTTATGCTAGAATATTTTTAGTACTTTCATTATAATTCTAATTAAACAGCCTTTTTGATTCAGGGGTTATTCTTAAAGAATTAGAACACAATTTGAACTTTAGTGGAAAGAGTGAGGTATTGACGAGGGGGCAAGCCCCCTCAAATACATAATAATTTCTGTTCATTTTAAGTTTTGATGTTGCTCCTTACTTTCAGTTGAACAAACTGTTTTTTTATGTTTAATTTCTGAATAGACAGATTTCCAGGCTGTACTTTGGTTTGTAAAATTGTATCTGGTCTCCTCTTATTTGTGTATATTTCAGAGTCAGTGTGTCCACTTAAGAGAGTTAGTCTTCATAGCTTCAATCTTTTGGACCAGGGAGGAGTTTGGTTGCATGTCTTTGGATCCCTTTCAGTGCAGTCAAGTCTATTTTGTAATGAAATCCCCATACCCTACTATAGTTTTACGATCTCCTTATAGAGCTATACCAAAGTTTGATTGTCTTAAGGGCTTGGAACTTCATCTGGTCAGCCAAATGAGTGGTATTTTTTGGAAGTTGTCTTTGAATGTGTTGATGAGATTTTAACTGCAAGTTAACAGTAATACCAAGGTCATTTTCAGAGTCAACAAGTTACAGTGTTATTCTGTATCTGCTTTTTCGTTTAATATTAGCTAGGGAGCAGAAGCAGTCTTTTTCTTCACTATCCATAGTGCTTTGGTTTTTTGATGCTTCGAAGTTGAGAACTAGGCTTTGAAGGTTCTCAGAGTGCCAATTTCTCTTTTCAGTGTTAGTTTATCTTGAGATGATATGAACTTCCTGTAGAGTCTTGTTTCATCTGCTTGGATTTTGATAGTGTTGATGATATTTGTTTTGATCCTCCTGATGAAGAGGAGAGGACCAATCAGACTACCTTGTATCACTCCACTCGTCATTCTTGCTGGATCAGGCATACTGCAGTCTACTCTAACTCTTTGGGCTCAGTTTCTAAGGAATAATTTCATTCATGATTGTATTATATATTTTTTTTGTGTCAAGCTTTATTATTTCACAAAGTATGCATCATGAAATAACCCAGGAATTACCATACATGCCTTCAGACAAGATACAGTCCTGGGCATTACACAGTTGTAACTTAGAATATACCTCAAAATGCATGTCCAAGGGTGGATGCACTCAAAATAATTCCTGCTACAATACCTAGTGCCATTCCTTGAGCCCTTTGAAGGACTGAAAATCCAAAAAGTTCAATCCAAAAAGGAAATGTGACATTATCTATACTTATCCCATCAATCATGGATCTGGTGAGGTTGCTTTAACCAGAGTCAAAGAGCTATCCATAGAACATGTTTGCTTGAAAGCCAGCCAATTAATTTAAAGCAGTAAAGAACCAAGGAATGTCAATTTAGACTGGTAACAAGGACTTCATCCTTGCAACAATACTTAACTCTCATTTCTGGCTTGGATGCTACAATGTAAATAAACATACCACATTTTTTCCCTCTTGACAAGCTGCTTTTATATCAATTTGGGCAAGAACAAGATAAGAATTATATAGCTCCTAAAAATCATTGTGTAGCATGGTCTCCAAAGTGTCATTGTTTTCATTTTTATGTGTCAAGAGACAAAAACCTTACTATCCAATAATAAAGTTTTTCAGTAGGTGTTTAAGTGACGAGCTATCTGACAGGGACAGACTCATTAGTCAACTGGGAAGGAAACAAACAATAATCCAGCTTTGGCATGTTTTGGAAGAAAGCACTTGAGCATCCTGATCTATTTGATTTGAAGCTAAGACTGTGTTCAATGTTGCAGAGAAGATTTGGACTTGACAGAGGACTTGATTAACAATAAAGAACTTTTCAAATTTTGTTTCTTTGAAGTGCAATTTTTGATATGTTTGTTGTGTTTCTCAATGTATTTTTATCACTCCAAATTGAAGTATGTTTGCACTTGAATCACAAATCATTGTCATCAAATATTATTGCCGGAAAAAGAATTAGGGTAATTCTAATTAAATTGTATTTGCTTGACAATGTCAAGTTCAATTGCTGAGTAGACCAACTCAAATAACCTATCTGTTGCACACTTTTGACCTGACATATTTAAAACAGCTATTTTGTAGAGTGAGTGCTACCTGACTTATTGCACATGAAACCTGGATCTAAGTTGGTTGTTTATTATTAAATTATTGTTATAAGCTTAATTGAATATATCACATCAAGCTCTATTATGTTTCAGGAACCCCAAAGTATAAAACAGAATATGTAATCAAACCAGATGTTTTTACCGAGATTTCTCCACCAAATCCACCTGCTGTGAGGCTGAAAGCGCTTAAGGATTTATCTGAAATTGTTGAGAAGAAACGACTTGAAGAGGTAGTTTAACCTTAGCTTACATAAAGACACCACTGGCCCTATGTTTTTCTTTTTTTTGGGTGGGGGGATGAGCTTTAGCAATTGGATGATTATTTTTAAGACCCTTCAATACCTTAAGGAATTACCCTATCACGTCCGTTACAAGCTTTTTTAGTTATGTCGCCAAACAATTCAGAATTGATTGAGTGGTATTGCCATAACTTGTATGGAACCTGGAAGTCTTGGAAAAACGATATAACATCTCCTGTTTTGTGCCAGAGATATTCAGATTTAATGAAACTTGCATCATTACAGTGTATAATTTTCTTTTCAAAGTTGAGGAAAGGGCAGTCCCTAAAATATTCTAGTATACCTGCTTGGAAAACATTAAAATTAGCTTAAAAAAAGGCTCATTGAATAATTTGTTACATTCAGAACTATTTATGCTGTATATACATTGATTAGACAGTCTTTGGCTTAACAACTAGTAAGAGATTTTAGGTTTCCTTTATTTTAGACTTTGTTTCTTGTTAGATTTTCAACTGCTGATATATCTGAGATCCCCTGTCAGATTTGACGAAAATGGGTGCTAGGAAAATTTGCTAATGGGCCCTTTGTTTTTGAGACTGTCAGCCAACCCTGCGACTCGCAAAATGACATTTTTGGCATTGAATGCCCTTTATTACTGAGATTAAGGTAGTTCTATCCAAAATTTATAAGTGGGAGCACTAATTATATTTTTGACAACTATTTGTCAAAGTAATATATAGCTCTCCCCCTTCTAAAGAGTCTTTATGTAATTCTATTAAAATTTGACGATGGGGTATATCTTGACGTACTGTTTTGTTGTCAAAGGATCATGTAGCCTTTTGATTTTTTTTTTAATTTAGTCTATTTATATAAAATTGTGCTACAAACTAGTCATGTTTCAATAGCTACATAAATAATTTCTTAGACAACACTGCCTTTTAATTTGTAATTGAAAATGTAATAAAGAGGTAAAACTTTTGATTAAGGCAGTGAACACTGAATAAAAACAAACAATTTCATATACAAATCAGAGACAATGGTCAAGCATCACCTTTAGCAAAGAACCATGTGTCTTCAGTGTATTATTGTTTTTTTTTGTTTTTTTTTGGTCACCTTGTATGAAAGGGCTGGTTAATGAAACATGATAAAAAACTAATCCGGATGGAAATTGAAAGCACTAGCGCCTTTTTTGAGAGTTGGAATTGATTGGAGGTACTCCACCCCTTCCTATGTGTTTTTGTCATTCCCTTCCCTTGCTGTAATTGTCAAGACATCCTGCCAAAACTTTGAGATAGGCATTTAAAAAAAGAGTTAAAGGTCAATAAATATGCCTATGGTGATGAAGTAACCCCACAGCCCCTAGAGCAAGAGCTGTAAATAATGAAAATTGTCAATTGTTGATAAACGGGTTTATTTTGGAAAAAAGGAATCATCTTTAATATTAATTGTGTAATTGGCTAGAAACTTTCATGGATTATTCTCTGATTTTAGTTGCCTGAAAGGGCCAGTTGTTTTTCTGATCGTTTTGAAACTTATGTTCTTAAGTTCCTGGGGACTAAAGACCCCAGTGCATGAGGAAAAAACGAATAAGAAATTCAGTTTCCCAGAAAAAGATCAGAAATCCTTTTTTTTTAGTAGGGTTCCTGACTCCTAAATATGGGACATACAAATTGTTAGAAAACTTTTTTTCCGAATGGCTTGAAACTTTCAAGAATTGTTGTCTGGGTTAAGGGGCCAAGATTTTTTAGGGGTAGGTAATTTTGAGACTTTGAAAATTTGGTAGACCCGAAATGGGCCAAATATCTTGTTATTTCTCATCAGTTTGAAAATTAAAGCTGCAATTCATTGGTCCAAGGAGAACCTAAAGAAAAAAAATGGGTTCAAAGCAGCCAAAAACTTTGTTTTTCAATTGGCAAAATACTTATATCCTTAAGTCCTTGGGTCAAGAGAAAAAAATAATGTTGGTTCCTTGCAAAAAAGGACTAAAAACCTTTCTTCTCCGAAAGTTTTGAAACTTGTATCTTCAAAATCAATTCAAAATCATCGAATTGAATTGAAGTTATCAAGTATTTTGGACAATAGGTTGCATAGGTTGCATCAAGACTGGGCTGGGTAATTGTAGACAGAGAAAAGCCAAGACAGATA
>NC_142801.1:55547036-55577036 GCF_049724085.1 Artemia sp. Qi Xiang Cuo | reverse complement strand
TATATTATATTTATAAAAAAACAAGTTTTTTAACTGAAAGTAAGGAGCAACATTAAAACTTAAAACGACAGGAAACATTACGTATGTGATTGGGTTCATCCCCTGGTCAATACCTCGCTCTTTAAGCCAAAGATTTCTTAATATTTTCAAACGAGCCAATTATTCTAATTAAAGGCATTTGTGATTAAGAGGCAATGTTCAAAGAATTGGAACACAATTTAAACTTTGCCTTAAAGACCAAGGTGTTGAATAGAGGACAAATCCTCCAATATTTGTATTAAAAATATAAGAATAGAGAGGTTCGTCACGTAAGTTAATTCGTAAGTTACGTATATTTATTGCTAATAAAAACGTTCGTAAATAAAATTAAACAGGTTTCGAGAAAGCCATTTAACCAAATAAAAGTAAAATTGATATTCACACTTTTTTTTTATTATTCATGTACGGTGAGCCAAAATCAAAACCTACATTAATTCAAAAACTTTCAAAAATTAAATAAAAAAAACAAGTTTTTTTAACTGAAAGTAAGGAACGACGTCGAACTTAAAACGAACAGAAATTATTCCGTATATAGAACAACGTCCTCAACGCCTCGCTCTTTTCGCTAAAGTTTTTTATTGTTTAAAAAAATAGAGTTGTGAGAAAGTAAAACTTTAGCATAAAGAGCGAGGTGTTGAGGAGGACACAGCCCCTTTCATATACGGAATAATTTCTGTTCGTTTTAAGTTTTAACGTCGGTCCTTACTTTCAGTTAAAAAAACTTGTTTTTTTTATTTAATTTTAATATACATATACCCATGTTTAGTAATCAAAATGTTAAAATTATTTGATTTATTAAAGCTATAAAAGTAAAAACATTTATATTTTTTCAGTAAAGTGCAAATTTTGTTCTGACCTTGGGAAGGCATAGGGGTTTTGCGCCCAACTTATGTTAGTTTCTGCTCGTTTTTAGTTCGACTCGGTTATTTATTGTAATTTCTGTTCGTTTTGCGTTTCATTTATTTATCAATGCTGATTTGTGGTAGTTTCACGCTTGGTAGATTGTTTGATTTTATTTTTGTTCATTTTTTGTTTAATGGAGTTCTTTACTTTTCGTTGAAAAAGTTATTTTATGGGAAAAGTTTTTTAAATTAATTTCTGTTCGTTTTATATTTACATAGTCTTTTCAGGGAAAAAGAAAATAATACTTTAAATCTTTTCGTTTTTTAAGACTTTTTATTTTGGTCTGCTATTTGTTTGCCGGAGAAAAATTTTCAGCAATTTTTAACAACATACGCCCTTTTAAAAATTTAGACACAAATAGTAGTGTTTTATTTAGTTTCATACGTCCTCTAGTTGACCTGAAATGGAAAACTTGATACCATTCGCAAAAAAATCAGTTTACTTTCTTTGATAGCTTGGATACACTTACGCTATTTTGATTTGGTTAAATTTTAAGAGCAGAAATGGGAGGGTTGGCGTGGGAGAGTGGGAGTGGAAGGGGGATTAGTTGCCCTCAAATCACTTTCGACTATTAAAAAGGGTATCAGCCCTTTCTATTTTCAATCAAATGAGCCCTTTTCGAAGTTCCCACGACAACTCCTTTGATATGAAGTGCCCTGGTCTAAACAACAACAACAACAAAATAATACATTATACCCACTCCGATCTTTACTATAATTATTTGAAAAAAACTACGTTTTCTAAAGAGTTAAAGAGGCTGAGTTACAAGGTCGAACCTTAAAACGTACAGGGATTAGAGAGTATTGGACGGGGCTGTCGCCCCCCAAACCCCCCGCTTTCGCAGTCTTTAAATAAAAAAAAAAAATTTTAAACTGAAAGTAAGGAGCGACATTAAATCTTAAAACGAACAGAAATTATTCCGTATATGAAAGAGGCTGTGCCCTCCTCAACGCCTCGCTCTTTACGCTAAAGTTTTTATTGTTTAAAAAAAGAGTTGTGAGAAAGTCAAACTTTAGCGTTTGACTCCTGCCCTAGGAGCCCTAGGAGCTCCCGGGCCCTAGGAAAGCTTAACCTCTAAATTTCAGCCCAATCGGACAACGTTAAAGGGGGGCTGTGGTGGGAGGGTCCAAACTTCCGGCCCAGTTTACCCCATGAAGATAAAGTCGGAGGAGGATGAAATTTTGCAAGTTTCTTAGTTTAAGCTTGGGCTACAAAATGCGATTACTGCTGTCTCTCTGCGACCTGGAGGACCGGATATCGCTTAACAGTGTGGTGGGTCGCCTCTTTATAGAGGCACAAGTGTGCCTCCTTGAAAATGTCGAGCCTTCCGATCACTTTCAACTATTTAAAAGGGTACTTGCCCTTTCGATTTCCAATCGAATGAGCCCTTTTGGAAACGACATAAATTGCAACCCTTACCCTAAGGTCTGTTAGGGTGGTTGTCATCCTCTAAGATAATTTCGGAGACCAGATAATTTTATCGTCATATTTATGGGGATGATTTGACCAAAAGTTTTACTACTGATGACGGTCACTGTATATGTGACCGAAATATCTGGTATTTTTGTATATATATATATATATATATATATATATATATATATATATATATATATATATATATATATATATATATATATATATATATATATATATATATATTTAAATGGGTTCATTTGCTTGGAATGAACGCCGCGCTCTTTACGCTAAAGCTTTTTATTGTTTAAAGAAAATAGAGTTGTGAGAAAGTCAAACTTTAGCGTAAAGAGCGAGGCGTTGAGGAGGGGACAGCCCCTTTCATATACGGAATAATTTCTGTTTGTTTTAAGTTTTAACGTCGTTCCTTACTTACAGTTAAAAAACTCGTTTTTTTAATTTAATTTTTGAACGTTTTTGAATTAATGCAGGTTTTGATTTTGGCTCACCGTACATGAATAATTGAAACAAAATTTGTATATTAATTTTACTTTTATTTGGTTAAATGGCTTTCTCGAAACTTGTTTAATTTTATTTTACGAACTTTTTTATTAGTAATAAATATACGTAATTTACAAATTAATTTACGTAACGAACTTCTATATTCATAGGTTTTTAATATGTATATTAGGGGGTTCGCCCCCTAGTCAATACCTTGCTCTTTAAGCTAAAGTTCGAATTTTGTTCCAATTCTTTAAAAATGACCTCTTAATCAAAAAGGCAGTTAATTAGAATAAATAGCTCTTATGAAAGTACTAAAAACTCTTTGGGTTAAAGAGCGAAGTACTGACTAGGGGGGGGGGGACCCAATCATATGTGTAATAATTTATGTTTGTTTTAAGTTTTGATGTTGCTCCTTGAAAAACTTTTTTTTTTTATTTAATTTCTTATATTTTTCTTTAATAATGCTGGAAAATCTGGCGCCCCCTTCATAGCAATGTCCCTTCCCCCATGAAAAATTCCTTCATGGAAAGATCCTCCCACATAACCCCGTCTGTATACTTCCCAATAACCAATACTATATGTTAACATTGGGTAAAGTTCATAACTTTCAGCCCTCCCCCCGAGGACTTCGGGGGATTAAGTCATCCTAAAAGACATAGTTATCATATTTTCGACCATGCTGAACAAAATGGCTAAATTTTGATCGGGTGACTTTGGGAAAAAATGAGCATGGGAGGGAGCCTAGTTGCTCTTCATTTTTTCGGTCACTTAAATAGAGCAGTAGAACTTTTACTTTCCGTTCGAATAAGCCTTCTCACGATATTCAAGGACCACTGGTTCTATACGATCACCCTTGGAAAAAACAACAACAAAAAAACACGCATCCATGATCTAACTTCTGGCAAAAAATGCAAGATTCCACATTTTTGTAGATATGTGCTTGAAACCTCTACAGTAGGGTTCTCTTATACGCTGAATATGATGGTGTGACTTTCATTAAGGTTCTATAGCTTTTAGAGGGTCTTTCCCCCTTTTTTTCTAAAATCAGCCAAATTTTCTCAGGCAGGTAACTTTTGATGGGTAAGACTTAAATATTTGAGCTCAGCATTAAAATCTGATTCCTTTGATGTATCTATTGGTATCAAAATTCCGTTTTTTAGAGTTTTGGTTACCATTGAGCCGGGTCGC
Source organism: Artemia sp. Qi Xiang Cuo (assembly GCF_049724085.1). NCBI lineage: Eukaryota > Metazoa > Arthropoda > Branchiopoda > Anostraca > Artemiidae > Artemia > Artemia sp. Qi Xiang Cuo. Next base: position 55,572,986 of record NC_142801.1, on the reverse strand, counting down.
TCCTTACTTACAGTTCGTTACCACGAACTGTTTGAAAAGATTTTGTTTGAAGAATAAAATTAAAAGGTCAGAAATGAACACGAACTTGAATAATTTTGATTCTATCTTAATGTAGGCTATACTTCTTGTGGGGCTAGAACATCCAAACTTGCTTTTTGAAGAAAACTAGATGTTAGTATTAACCAAATTGACTACACAACGTTAGACAGCATCAAAATTATGTGGCTTACTGCATTTGAAGTAATTTTTTTTTGTGACGCTCTGGGCTTTGGGGGCTTCAGAAGACGGTAGCCCTGCTCTTATTTGTTGTAGTTTTTGTTCATTGTAACTTTGACTGTATTATTTGTTTTAGTTTCTATTCGTTTTACTGTTCATCTATTCGTCCATAGCGATATCCGTTAATATCGTGTTTGACGTGATTATTCCTTTTAATTGTTGTTTGTTTAGGGGTTCATTAGTTTATTAATGATTAAAAAAGTAGAATAAAACAATTAAAAATAAATTAGAATAAATTTAAGAAGTAGATAAAACAAGTTAACAGAAAACTAGAAAATAGAGTAAAAGGTTAGAAAAACTCATATAGCTTGTATAATAATTTCGTGTATTTTCATCGTTTTATGTCATTAATTAAAAAAACTTTCTGAAAAAGAAGTTTTTCAAAAAAAAGTCCAGGCCATTTTAAACTTAAGATCAGCAGATACAAATACCTGTTAAAATTCAAACTCAAAACCAGAAATTGCTATTAATGAATAAATGAGACCCAAAACGACCAGAAATTAAATAAACAATCATAGCAAAAAAACAAGCCACAATTATTAATATAAATGAATCTTAAAGCGAGTAATACTTAAATTGAATATGCGAATCAAGCTTAAAACAGAAACGAAGTTTTTATAATTAAAGCATAAATAAAACCCAAGATAAGCGGCAATTGAAAAAAGAATCAGTGCTAAGAAACATACAATAGATACTAACTAAAAAGAAAGAGTGATCCTTAGATCGAGTTACACTTATACTGAATATGCAAATCAAGCTTGAAACGAACAAAAATCATTACAAACAAGAGTTTGGGTATCGCCTCCTTTTCTCACTGTAAAAGTCCAAAACCTACTGCGCCGTTGGCGCTTTACTGAACACTATATTTGTCTTGAACAGTCTTGGAAAGTATAAACAAAATCAGATTGAATATTTGATGTATAATGATATCAGTTGCTGAAAGCTCATCAGTTCAAAGTTTTACTGTAATTTTAATGTTCATTTTCAATATTAAGGACAAAAGAAAATACTTTTAATATAATTCGCTTTCAGTAAAGCGCCAATGACGCAGTAGGTTTCAGACTTTAACAGTGAGAGAAGGAGGGGATACCCAAATTCTTGTTTGTAATGATTTTTGTTCGTTTCAAGCTTGATTTGCATATTCAATTAAAGTTTTTCGTTTTAAGATTTATTTATTCATTTACATTAGTATCTATTGTATGTTTGTTTACATTGATTGTTTATTTAATTTCTGGTCGTTTTGAGTTTAATTTATTCTTTAATAGTAATTTCTGGTCGTTTTGAGTTTGAATTCTAACAGGTATTTGTATCTGCTGATCTTAATTTTAAAAAGGCCTTTATTTTTCTTTGAAAGACTTTTTTTAAGACAGTTTTTTTTTAATTTATTTTTGTTCGTTTTTGATTGCAAAAAAATTCAAGTTTAAAAAAGTTCCTTATTTCAAAATCAAACTTTTTTTTTCAAACATCAAACGTTCATCTAAGTATTTAAAACTAGTATCAGAGTAACAATTTCAAAGTAAAAAAAAATAACGAAATGAAGAAAGCATTAAAGTAACAATAAGCAACTTGCATAACAATGGCCAGCTTGCATAGCTTACAGCCCTTTCCCTGGGGGAAGCGGGAGGTTTTGTCAACCCCCGAGAGGCATAATTATTTTAATTGCTTCACCTTTTGACTATTTTGGACATAATGGCTATATCAAAATTTTGATTGGCTGCATTTGGGTAAAAGAGGGCGTGAAAGGTGGGAGGGGGATTGGCAGGCACGTACAAAGGAATTTGGTTTGGGGGGGGGCACATCCTTCAAATCCCTTATTCTGTGAGAAATAACAGACAATTATGGGAAAATAAAACAAAAATCGTGAGATTTCAGGGGGGCCAGGCCCGGAGCTCCCCCCCCCCCCCCTGCGTACGTGTCAGGGGCTCGGTGCCCTCCAAGTACATTTGACTCTTAAAGAGGGCACTAGAACTATTATTTTCAAATTAATGAGCTCCTTCGAAGTTTATAATACCACCCCTTGCATATGAAGCAGCTCTGGAGGGAAAACAAAAAAAAAAAAAAAAAATTGAAGCTATATAAGATTTATTCATTCATTTATGTTTGCACCTGTGATCTTTATGTTTCTAAGATAGTTAATTTTAATTTCTATTCGTTATGAGCCTATATTTTTTTCTATCTTCGTACTTTTACCAGCATTTAAATATATTTTTTTAAAACTTTTCTATCCCAATTAAAAGTTTCATCCATTATTATTTTATGTATTCTATATAAATTTTGCGAGTGGGAACACTGGTCATATTTTGAGAGCTATGTGTCAACAACTATGTGGCCTTTCCTATTTATTTTAATTATTTTTTATGTATTTGTTGTAAACTAAATCAACCTTTTTGATTTTTCTTCTTTTTTTTCACCTCGGTGTAGTTATATATAAAGTTAGCCGGTGTTGGTTATATCTTGACAGCTACATGTCAACGACTTTATGAAGCCTTTAATTTTTTACCTCCAATTTAGTTCTATTTTTAAGTTTGTCATTGAGAATAGTTTCTTTTCAAAGTTTTATTTAATTTTTGTAGTTTGTCAATGGTCATGTCTTTGGAAGTTATATCTGAAGAATTCTGTATAGCCTTATTTTTGTTTTTCTAGAATGCAACCGAGGTGTTTTGGAACTGTTTGCAAGATTTCTTCTCACCATCAGTCCCAGTTGAACATCGACATCAAGTCTATGAATTTCTACGAAACTTGATTATAGGTCAAAGAGAAAGATTTGCTGTTCCAATGTGGCTGAAGATCCTTCATTTCATTAAAAACTCTAAAGAGCTAGAAGACCTTTATTGGATGTTAGTTTTGTTCGTGTTAATTCCACACTCAAAGAGGAAGGGTAATAATAAAAGAAAGAATTCTAAGAAAATGTCTCTAAGAAAGAATTAATAACGTCACTTAGTTTTACCGAGCAAAATAAAGTAAAAATAAAGAGGAAGGATAATAAAAAAAGAAAATATTCTAAGAAAATGTCTCTAAGAAAGAATGAATAACGTCATTCTTTTTACCGAGCAAAATAAAATAAAATAAAGAGGAAGGGTAATAATAAAAGAAAGAATTCTAAGAAAATGTCTCTAAGAAAGAATTAATAACGTCACTTAGTTTTACCGAGCAAAATAAAGTAAAAATAAAGAGGAAGGATAATAAAAAAAGAAAATATTCTAAGAAAATGTCTCTAAGAAAGAATGAATCACGTCATTCTTTTTACCGAGCAAAATAAAATAAAGAGGAAGGGTAAAGATAAAAGAATAAAGATAAAAGAACAAATTCTAAGAAAATATCTCTAAGAATGAATGAATAATGTCATTTAGTTTCACCAAGCAAAATAAAAAAAGCTATACTTAAATAATGATTGGGTAGATGTAAAAACTTTTTTTTTAGAGAAAATCCGTTTTTATGAAATTTGTTTATTTCTATATGTAAATGCAACCAAGGTTTAATATCAAAATAGTGAATCTGATTAGCTCAGTTGGTTGAGCACAAGGCTCTTAATCTCAAGATGATGGATTTGAGGTCGACCTTAGTGTTTTTTTTCCATCGGGTTATATCTTTGAAGGAAAAAATTATATCTGTGAAATAAAAAATCGATTTTATGCTAAATTACTCGGGCACTTGGATGAAGAATTCGACTAAAAGTTGGGGAGGGGGAAAGTAAATTTTCTCTTCGTAAATAAGTATTTCCAAAGTTTTTTTGTTATAAATATAATTTATCACTGTCTTTTGAATAAGCAGATCCAATTTAACCGCTGGATTTAACTTAAAATTAAAGAATTTTTACCTGTAGTAAAAAGGTTTTACCTATACATGGGAATAGTTTAAAGCAACGCTTAATTGGCAAATTTTAATCTATTTCATCGGGCAAATGTGAGAGAGGCAACGACGAATCGGCGAAATCGTCGAAGTCGTATTTACTGGTCAAAATGTTTGTCATTCCGTATCATCGTCAAAAATATATTTAAATCGGGAATCCTTAATAAAAAAGTAATTTTAATAGTAATTTGATTTTTCATACATATTATAATATAAAGTTATAAAACTTTAATATATGCCTTTTTACCATTGAAAGGAAAATGGTATTTCGTGCTTCAGGGGGGTCTGAAGAAGAGACTAATGGTGGCAGAACCGCTCGTGTGTGTGGTAGTTTTCTTTGTTTTAAGTTAGACTTTTTTTTTAGTCAAGCTCAATAATTTGTGCCGAGTACTCTGAGATGATGTATCTGAAAGTCTTATCCAGTCCTTGAATTTCTAGACTTACCAAACGAGTGAAGTTAAACGAAGAACCGTTGATGAAAATAAGCGCCACATTAATTTTTTTTGGGTATACTATAATAACAAAAAACCGCGTTGCAATATATCTCGTATACATTCTGTTTTAAGTTTGATTCCATTTATCGTTGTTATTTTTACTTCTTCGTTTATTTTGATTTCCATTTGTTTTTAATAGGGATAGATGCATTACGTGTGAATATTTGTATTCATAATGGTATTCAGAGTAATATTCAGCATAATACTTCCAATGTTTACTTTCAGCATCATCGTAATATCGTAAATGTAACACGTGCAATATCCTTTTTCCCAGCTCCATTAGTTTCATGGCTTTCTCCCCAGCTCTTCTACCTCCTCTCCAAGACTAGTAAGCTGTATATACTATATATATTAAGCAATACTATATAGCCATAAGCCATACCATATATACTAAGCTATAAGATTCAATCTCAAATCCTTAATAAAATAGGATTAATTTTACAACCTTCACAAGCACCATACCCCCTTTTTCCTCCACCATTGATGTAATGATTTATACTTGATCTTCATTCAATTTATCATTTTATAAATGGTAAGCAAGGCCGTATCCAAGGGGGAGTGGTCAAGGAGTTTGAACCCCCATCCCGATATTTTTGTCCAACTCGTAAAAGAATTAACAAAAATGCATATAAACAAATTTTTGATGCGTTTTATATTTTTTTTACCCTCAATCCCCCGAAAAATTTACCCCCACGGAACAAAATCCCGGACACCTACTTGATGTCAACTATTGGGTATTTGCAGTTCCAAAATGATTTGGAAGCAATTTCTATTTTCTCACGAGAAATTGATTCACTTAATTAATATCGATCGATAGTTTCCTTAAAATTAGTGAAACGTTTAAAAATGCCATTTAGGGATGAAATTACTACAAGTATAGACGGAATTATCTTTTTTCAAAAAGTACATGTTAAACTAGTAATACATCTAAATCTTATTTTTAGGATGGAAATTTTAAATGCACTCACTAGTAATGGAAGGAACTTGTGTGAGAATGAAGATGAAATATCTGGGTATATCTATGTCACTTTGCCCAAGGCGCAGAAAACAGGTCAGGGCGTTCAACTCCTCTCCTTCATCTTGAACTTGGTTAAGTTCCATGCTAGCTGCTTATCAGATGCATTCACTATCAAGCTCACAAGGTAATTTCTTCATTTTTATATCAACGCTCTCAAACCATAAGGGTTTGAGAGCCTCCCCATATTATTGGGGAGGGGGGCACTTTGCCCAAGGCGCAGACAACAGGTCAGGGCGTTCAACTCCTCTCCTTCATCTTGAACTTGGTTAAGTTCCATGCTAGCTGCTTATCAGATGCATTCACTATCAAGCTCACAAGGTAATTTCTTCATTATTATATCAACGCTCTCAAACCATAAGGGTTTGAGAGCCTCCCCAAAGTATTGGGGAGGGGGGCACTTTGCCCAAGGCGCAGAAAACAGGTCAGGGCGTTCAACTCCTCTCCTTCATCTTGAACTTGGTTAAGTTCCATGCTAGCTGCTTATCAGATGCATTCACTATCAAGCTCACAAGGTAATTTCTTCATAATTATATCAACGCTCTCAAACCATAAGGGTTTGAGAGCCTCCCCAAAGTATTGGGGAGGGGGGCACTTTGCCCAAGGCGCAGAAAACAGGTCAGGGCGTTCACCTCCTCTCCTTCATCTTGAACTTGGTTAAGTTCCATGCTAGCTGCTTATCAGATGCATTCACTATCAAGCTCACAAGGTAATTTCTTCATTATTATATCAACGCTCTCAAACCATAAGGGTTTGAGAGCCTCCCCAAATTATTGGGGAGGGGGGCACTTTGCCCAAGGCGCAGAAAACAGGTCAGGGCGTTCACCTCCTCTCCTTCATCTTGAACTTGGTTAAGTTCCATGCTAGCTGCTTATCAGATGCATTCACTATCAAGCTCACAAGGTAATTTCTTCATTATTATATCAACGCTCTCAAACCATAAGGGTTTGAGAGCCTCCCCAAATTATTGGGGAGGGGGGCACTTTGCCCAAGGCGCAGAAAACAGGTCAGGGCGTTCAACTCCTCTCCTTCATCTTGAACTTGGTTAAGTTCCATGCTAGCTGCTTATCAGATGCATTCACTATCAAGCTCACAAGGTAATTTCTTCATTATTATATCAACGCTCTCAAACCATAAGGGTTTGAGAGCCTCCCAAATTATTGGGGAGGGGGGCACTTTGCCCAAGGCGCAGAAAACAGGTCAGGGCGTTCAACTCCTCTCCTTCATCTTGAACTTGGTTAAGTTCCATGCTAGCTGCTTATCAGATGCATTCACTATCAAGCTCACAAGGTAATTTCTTCATTATTATATCAACGCTCTCAAACCATAAGGGTTTGAGAACCTCCCCAAATTATTGGGGAGGGGGGCAATTCGCCCCCCTTCCCTGAAATAACGACGCTCCTGGACATCTCACATTTTCATTGATTTACAGAAGAGTGACAAATCATCAATGAAAAGAAATATTTAATTAACCGTCAACCGAAAAATGAAAACAATGAAGTAAAAAAAAGAGACAAAAAAATTCAAAAAACAAAAAAGACAAAAATATATAACCCCGACTACAAACAATTCAAAAAAGAATACCCATCCAGGGGTGGTCCATTTCTTTACGACACAGGTTAGAGGCCAGGTCATCAACACTAAGAATAAGGTCGGTTATCAAATGTTTCTTCATAAGGAGACGATTTCGAAACCAATTGGGGGGTTGAAGAAGGAAGCTAGCAAATTTACGGTAAATAACAGTTCGAATAGGGATAAATCCTTTTATTAGACAGTGAACAAAAAATATATACTGGTTGTTCGATCCAAAGCGCAGTGATCGAAATATCCAGTATGTTTTTCTGAATTATCACTGTCTAATAAAAGGACTTACCCCTATTCGAACTGTTATTTATCGTCATGGAAAGGCAGTGTGGTCTTCGATATTGCCTTAGCAGTTTTAAAAAGCAGTTTTCTAATCTTACTTATCTGTGGCTGTCAGAAGATTCCAAAATGGTGCTAGTAAAAGTACATGAGGTAAAGCCACAAAGTTTGCGAGTGGAATCTAAATAAGTAAAAAATAATTGAGAGATTTCTGAAACCGAAATAGTGTTACAATAAGCTCAGCATTGAACGTTGGGATTTTGGTAAAAACGTTATTTTTTACCGTGCCTATGTTGATCTTGAACTTGGTTAGTGGATATCTCCCATTTTCACAACTTTACAAGATTGTGATAATATTTTTTTTAAGCTCTTTTGAGATCATTTTTTTTTTTAATTAAACAAGCAAAAATAGAGAAGTCTCTGAAACCAAAATAGCTTCGCGGTAAACTCTGAATTGGCCACTGTTTTGGAAAAACGGTATCAAATTCTTATATGAGACTTCGGCGAAAAAGTTATTTTTAACGAGACCAGGTTGACTCACTGGCATACTAAAACATATTTAACATATAATAGAACATACTCGTAAGTTAGAAGCTGCCATGAACGTGATGAAAAGATCCATTATCACAAAATGATTTATAGCGCTGATTTGGACACATTCAAAACTTTTGCTAATTCTAACGTGAGAACTACTGAATGTTTCAGACAACTCTTTCTGTTTCTACGTGCTACTAGCTTACTGTTAACATTAAACAACAAACCTTAGAACAAGCTTTGAAGAGGCCTGAGCAATAACTCAATCTCATTAAACAAAAACATTTGCTTAAATTTGGATCAATTAGATTAGTAATCTTTCTAAATCTCTCTTCCCTCCTCTTTGCTCTGCGCTATTTTTAGGAGCGACTGAAGGATTTTTTAATGGCAAAGTAGATGGGAATACTTGTTGGTCGGAGCTACGACCAAGCGCCATGATGCTACTCTTAGATAATCGATGAGGTTGATAAAAAGTGCCCAATACCATCTTCTGGCTCTAATTAATACACGATTGTCTGATAGAAACCTGTCCAACGAGCCGACACCAGCCATGTACTTGTTTTGTTTTGTAATTAGTATGGGCTGCTTGTAGTTCAATTCGTTTCTTTTTAGCTTGACTATGCGCTGGGACCTCTCAAGTTGGCTGGATTTTGTCAAAGTTTGTAGTCACAACGACGTTTCTTCTGTCGTTCCACTTGACTTCCAACAAACTGTTACTGGATCGGTAATCAAAGGACGCCCTGGCACCGGTTTTGAAGTCTTCGTCTGACCTCAGGGGTTATTTCTTCGGGTCATTTTCCCTAGAAGTGCCACTGACGCTGTAGCTTTTATGTTTCAAGCTGACCAAGAGTGCATACGACATAAAAAAAATTGTTAAAATAAAATGTTTAACTTAAATTATTCTAATAACATCTCAGCAAACTGATAACATCTTATCGACAACTTGGTCTCCAAGACAGTCCATTTAAACTTGGTTGATAGCTTTCCATTGTGTGCCTCGAAATTGAAAGGGTGTCATTCTGAAGATGTCATGAACCATACTTTGTATCCAACGTTAATTGGTTAATCACGAATGATGATTTTCCAGAGTGACCTCCGAAGCACGGTGCCGTTTGCTTGCCAGTGCTTGGATTTTCTGCGGAGACTCTGACCTTCATAGGGTTCTACTGAACAAGATCGATAAAAGGTCAAAGCTTAGCCGTTTTAACATTCTTCTTGAGACGAGAGTTGTCTTCAAAATGAATATGCTTCTTTAGCTATATGTATCGTCACAACCGAAGACCCGTAGCACCAGCCTGACTTCCAGATTTTTGCGCTAATACGCAGACTTGCCTGACTTTCAGATTCCGGATTTTCGCTATAATACGCAGACTTTCCTGACTTCCAGATTCCAGATTTTTGCGCTAATACACATTTTCCTCTGGAACGCAATCATATCTATCAATAAAATTTAACCAATCATTTTGTTTACATCCAGATGAACCTAGGGTTATTTCTTGTACCTCGCATACCTTGGAGTTTCAGTGACGAGCTGCCGCCTTATTCTTTCGGTATAGAATTAAAAATATTAAAGACTCGGATCGAAGCCGACCCTTTTTTCCATTTGGGGATGTTGATAGGTGTTTTCTTCCCCCCTACGCTCTTGATCCTTGAACGGTTTCTGGTTTGACCGCACCAGCATCCTCAATGGATTGGATTCACAGTTCACTTACGAAATCCACTGTGGCAACATCAGAATATGTAACTGACTCGACTGTCATAATAGCACTGATGTCTGCTACATCTTATTCATTTCTTGCTTCACCGACTACGTTAGGTTGCACAATGTTGGTTTAATCAGCTTCGTTGTCTTGAAAAGGATCAAATCCAAATCTGAGACCCCGCCGAGACGTTTTATCGGCAAAAATGAAAGTTTTGTTTTGTTCATAGCTATTTATCATATTAGAGATAAACGAAGCCCTTTTTTTTACCTCTGGTAAAAAAAAGGGTGGCCTCTTCGAGAGACACAAACTTCAAAATCTAAAAGGGTAAAAATTTTGCTTGACTTAGATGGACTACTACTGTGATCGTGGAAAGAATAACAAAAGAAAACTAAACAAAAAAATTAATTCAGAAACAAAAATTCTCTTGAAATATTATGTCACCCGCTGAATTGTTGAATTTTTCGGTACCTAGGCAGAATTTCCGATTCAGACGCTCAAACCACCGCTGAGAAAAAAATGTCTCCAATTATTTTTTGCGTTTGGGAATGTTGGTGCCTTGTGGGTTAAAGAATTGCATTAGAACTAGGAATTTTTTAAAATAGCCCCTCCCCTTCTCAAAAAATTCTCTGATTGTCCTACAGAATTTGTGTAGCCAAATATGACTAAGCTTTGTTTTTTAGGATGTTGTGCCATCTTTGCTGTACCAGTAAAACTGCAGCTGAGGTTTCAAAAACATTGGAAATATTAGATGCCATTGTTAAATATTCTCTGTTGCGCATTGAATCCTTGCAGGCAATGGTAACAACCCTTTGTCGGCTGGTAAATCTGGAAAAACATTGTTCTGTGGCTTGGACCATTATGAGAAACATTATTGGAACGTCTGTGGGAACAACTGCGGTTTATACTTTAATAAGGTAATTCTAATAGGATTTTCGGAAAGTTTGAAAGATTAGGAAGATGAGTCTGCAAAGAAATGTTAGAATTTTTGAAGCAATGGTAATGACAGTGGTCAACTATGGTTCTGAAACGTGGGTGCTTTGAAAGGCAGAGGAAGATATGCTAAATTTCTTCCAGCGGAATCGTTTAGGGACAGTTTAGGTACTAGTTAGATGGCCGTATATTAATAATACTACTACTACTACTACTAACAACTCATCGCAGCACCAAGCCGCTTGAGGCCAAACACAGCTACGCACGCTCCTCCTCCACCCCAATCTATCCAAAGCCTCCCTTTTTACACCCGCCCACGAAGTTCCCATTTCCTTTAAATCTTTCTTTATGACGTCCTCCCACCCCAGACGGGGACGACCTGCTTTCCGTTTAGCCCTAGATGGTTGGCCGAAAAGAACCATCTTCGGCAATCTGTCATCCTTCATCCGCACAACATGCCCTAACCACCTCAACCTTTCTTGCATTATAGACCCAGAAAGCGGTATTGAACCACATTTTTCGTATAGCCTATTGTTTGAAATACGGTCCCCAAAAAATCATCCGGAGTAGCACTAGGCGGCCGATAAACCGAAGATATCAAAATCTTTCTTTTATCAATCTGGGCTTCAATAGATAATATTTCCAGCTTACCTTCATTCCAATAACAAAAATTATTCAGAACTGTAAAATTAATACCATTCTTCACAAGAAACGCCAAACCTCTTCCCCTCATTACTGTCCTTGGTTTGCCAACAATTTGATACCCTGGAAAAAAATGTGACGAGAGAAAATTGTACTGAGTAAAAAAAGATTCACAAATCCCAAGAATATCAATGTTACCTTTAAAAAATTCAAGAAAATTATTAGCATCATGGTGGTTAAAAGATACATGACAGTTCCACTGAGCCACTTTAAGCCCTGACATACTACGAATATCAAAATCACTAGCAGCTGAATACAGCTATTTACTTTGGCGAAGCGGACCAAAAACATGGCCAGTTAGATCACTGGCTATAGGTACCGATAGAAGATTCTGAATACGAAACGGTTTACTCTGTAGAAGTTCCAGTCGGGAGCTGGAATAATTTATATTCATATTGCCGACAGACATCTGAAGAAAAATAACAGAAATCTTACAATAAAAGGCGTTTCCCACTTATCGACATGCAACACAATTTTAATCAAATACTTTAATACCGGTAAAGAGACAATTAGAAATCCGCGAGACAAAATTCTTTACCAAAATATAAACACGCGTTGCATGTCGGTTAACGTGGAAAACCCCTCCGATCAAAAAAAAAAAAAAAAAAAAAAGTTCAGTCAGATTGAACTGATTATGGTGAAAATTATAGCAAAATTCAATCAGGCAAAATATTAGTAAACAATCTTTATCATATGATTTGGGAGGCCAGGTTTAAAGGTAAATTTGATAACTCGTCAGTCGGGTATAAAAAGGACCTATCTCCATAATTTTAAATGTTCAGAAGAGCAAAAAAAAACCTCCCAACTTTTTTATTTCCCTTCCAATAACCGTAAAAAAAGGTTGATATTTACTGATTCATATATCGATCTGTTTTTGTTCCACGGTTATCGGAGGGGAAATAAAAAAGTTGTGAGGTTTGCTCTTCTGAACATTTACAAGAATGCAAATACGTCATTTTGATACCCGACTGACGATTTAGAAAATAAACGGAAATTGAATAGAAAGTAGGATTTGTAATCCAATTTGCAGCTATTTTGTAAGTAAATAATGTAGACGTGAATTGGTGCCAGTTTTGATTATTCCACACCTTTCATCTAGTGTAAAATAAACCAATTGTTTGCTTTTATTTTTTATTGTATTGTAGAGATTGGGATGATTGTATTGTAGAGATTGGAAACAAAAAAATCCCCTCTCCCCCTCAAACAAAATTAATGAATTGACGCCACTGCTTAAGACGATGGAATCGGTATGAACTTCCATTTTTTTTTCTATGCCGGTTGAACTAAACTCTCAAAAATAAATTTACATACTAAAATAGGATCTAAAAAGGCGTTTTCACGCTGCTAAATCCACTCCGTCCTTAATTTTAAGGATTGAAAGATTCTCTGAAAATCGAAAAAAAGATCTAAACTGGGCTCAGGATTTGGCCCAAATCCTGGGAACTACCTTGCCAAGTCCTACAATACAAGGAAAGTAGATTCTTAGCTTAACTCGATTTTTTTTTCAAAGTTTACCTGTCCTCTTAGAATTATTAACCTTGAAAAGTAAGGATTTAGTTGGTTTATGAGATTAATACACCTTCCAAATTTGCGGTACATGGTAAACAATTGCTCTGCAGACAGAATTTATTTAATATTTTAAAGAAAGTTGTTAAGCCAGGTAAATTAGCCAGTAAATTACACATAAAGAACTGCCAAGATTCAGCTAAAATAAAAAATCCGAGAAATCTTTGAAATTTTCATTGACCTGCCTCAATTACTCATTTTAAACACTAAAGAAAGTTTTTCCAGAAAGCCTAGACTTATTTTTTATTTACCCTAGACCTACTCATTAAAGTCCAAGATACAAAAAAATTGAACATTATTTCAAAGTTAAAACTGGCTTCCCAAAATGTTTTAGAGACTTATGACAAGAGAAGTGTATAAAATAGGAACTCTGGAACTCCTTCCCAGGTAGCAATTTGGGCTGTTAACTCATGTCTGAGAGTCCAAGAGAAAGTGTCATTAAGCCAAACTTGATATAAAAAAATTATATTAACATAAAAAATTAAATTAAATTAAAAAAAAAATTAAGAACCGTCCTTGTAGAATCTTTCAAGGCTTACAAGTAAAAAAAAGATTCGGGACAAAAACTCGAAACCTTCCCAGACAATAGTTTGGACTGTTAACCCATTTTTGAAAGTCCAACAGAATCAGTCTCTAAGCTAAAATTCCTGAAAACAACAACAACAAAAATAATGTTCTAAAATTAAGACCCGCCTTAGTGAAGTCTTTTGAGGCCTATAAGTAGTGAAAGGTTCGAGCTAGGAACTTGTAAACATCTTCTAGGGTCCTAATTTGTACCATAAATCTTTTCATGAAAGTGTTGGAGAAGCAGTCCAGGTAAAAAAAAAGTTTCAAAGTTAAGGCTGATCTTACAGACTCTGAAAGTATCACGTTTAGGGGGGGAGGGGAGATCTGGGGTACGAAGTAGAAGACACCCTGCCACCTTTAATTCAGGCTTTATATTCATTACTGAAAAAATGTTTTACAGTTTTGCAAAACAACTTCCCAAAATAGAGTAAAACCCATTTTCTATTTAACGTGCATGGAGTATCTAATAGTGTCAAGTTCTGTTTTTAGAATCTAATATAAAAATTAGAATTTTGTTCAGATTTTTTTTTTCATGTTAGGTTAGTGACTGTTCACTTTGAGAATTTCTTTAAGAACATTTGGAAAGTCAGTCAAGAGCTTTGAGGCTAAAATATGAATAAATATAAAAATCGAGTCACTTTTCTGAACAGCTCTGAAAGCTAATCCATTTGCCGTAACGTACGCGAACAAAAGTTACGAATACGCCCAGGAGGACTGATTAGGTATTTTTCTTCTTCCTCCCCCCTTGGAAGACTAAAAGAAAATAAAAAGACAATATTTTCGTAGTATTTTGACAGAATGTTTGTGGCACAAACTTTTTTTTGTCAAACTTTTACCGAGTGTTGGGGTAAAATCTTTAACAAATCTGTACAAAAATGTCCCATGTTTTGCGTGTAATTTGTTTTTAGCCATTTATCGAACTTTTTAAAAGGCTCAGGGCAGGAACTTGAAAGCACCTCGAATGCAGACCTTTTTTTCAAACCTTTGCCATGTGTCAGCGTAAAATCTTCTAAATTTTTCTAAAAATGTCCCAAGCTTTATGCACAATTTGCTTTTTAGTCATTTACTGAAATTTTTAAAAGGCTCAGGGTTGGAACTTGAAAGCACCTTTTAAAGTACCTTGAAAGCAAACATTTCAAACCTTTGCCAAGTGTCCGGGGTAAAATCTTTCAAAATCTTTCCAAAAATGTCCCATGTTTTGCATGTAATTTGCTTTTTAGCCATTTATTGAACTTTTTAAAAGGCTTAGAGTAGGAACTTGAAAGCACCTTTGAAAGCAACTTGATTTTTTTTTTAACCTTTTCCAAGGATCGGGAAGATTTATCATGGTAGGAATATGAAAGCACCTTCAAGGGCCCTAATTTTTGTTGATTTTAATATTAAATATTAATGTATTTTAGTTATACTATTATTTCTCAATCCGCTTTATTATTATGGTTATTATTTATTTATTATAGTATCATATTTAAATCTAAAAAAAATCCGAAATCCAGAACATATCTTGCTCTGGGAATCCCGGCTGAACAATTGTCAATACATATTCAATCTTTTCTATTTTCAATTCTTCTTACTATGGCTTTTCCTTCTTCCTTTTTTTGAATGAGGCTTTTATTCGAATATAAAACTAGAAGTTAGACTTAGTATAATTTTAGGTACTGTGAAAAGGCCCATAGTGATCCTGTGCTGTTACGAGGAGCCACATTTTCTTTCTTCCCTTTTCCTGTTTGTCTTTCCTTTTCTTCCTTCTTGCTTTTTTATTTTTTTTTTAATAAGATTTTGCTCAAAATCTAAAACTAGAAGTTAGACTTAGTATAATTTTAGGTACTGTGAAAAGGCCTATAGTGATCCTGAGCTGTTACGAGGCGCCATATTTTCTTTCTTCCCTTTTCCTGTTTGTCTTTCCTTTTCTTATTGTTTTTTTTCTTCTTTTTTGAATAAGATTTTGCTCAAAATCTAAAATAAAAATTTAAAATTAACATAATTTTAGGTACTCCGAAAAGGCCCATAGTGATCCTGTACTGTTACGAGGAGCCATATTTTCTTTCTTCCCTTTTCCTATTTGTCTTTCCTTTTCTTCCTTCTTGCTTGTTTCTTCTTTTTTGAGTAAGATTTTGCTCAGAATCTAAAATGAAAAGTTAAAGTTAGCATAATTTTAGGTACTGTGAAAAGGCCTATAATGATCCTGTGCTGTTACGAGGAGCCATATTTTCTTTCTTCCCTTTTCCTGTTTGTCTTTCCTTTTCTTCCTTCTTGCTTTTTTCTTCTTTTTTGAATAAGCTTTTGCTCAAAATCTAAAACTAAAAGTTATAATTAGTATAATTTTAGGTACTGTGAAAAGGCCCATAGTGATCCTGTGCTGTTACGAGGAGCCATATTTTTCCTTAGTCTTTCTCAGTGGGGTGGACCAAGCATCCAAGTTCAAAAAACTCAGAATCAAGTGCAAATCTCACCCTTGCTCATCTTACCAGCATTTAAAAAGGTATTTACTTTTTTACTATTCTATTTTATTTAATAGTTGCCTAACTGGGACTCCCCGGAACCGTATTGCCCCTGAAAAAGCTTCCAGGAGGCTCCCTGAGAAACAGTGAGCTGTGGTGAAACCATGTGAGAATTGTAAAATGAACCTTTATGAAAAAGTGAAAAAGAAAAAAAAATGAAGAAAGTGATCTGAAAGTATATAAAATATTTAGTATGTATCTTGCAGGAGATCCTTGGGACGTCTAATTTAGTTAGGGGTTCTGCAAAGGTGTAAAGGTTCAGAAACGTTATATTAAGTAGTTTTGGGTTTGAAAGAAAATCCTGGGAAATATAAAATAGTAAAAAATTTTAATGAGTGTAAATGAGAAGTAGAATGAAAAAATAAGAAAATCTCGGAAAGCCCGAAATGAGAAAATGATAAAAAGGTAAGTATAGTTTACTCTGCAGGAACTTCTTGAAATTTGTATTCAGTGTAAGGTTTTGCAAGGGTACAAAGCCTGACAAACTGTTTTATATCCGGTAGTATGAGAGACTAGACGTTCATCAAACCAGGGCTGCGGAAACCGTAAATTATAAATATTGACTCGAATTCCTAGATATTAAGCATCATTTTTTTTTTACTCCCACGAAGGTTCGTATTTGACTCTGATTCCGAAAATTGTAGGAGCCAAACCCTAAACCCTACTTTTGAATATCGCTTCGTTTCACCGAACATCTACTGAAATCGATATTTCGTCATACCTTCTGAGGTGCATAAATCCAACCCATAAGAAGGTGTGCGTGTAATATATGTTTAACTCAAACCTGTTCAGCTCAACTCACTTAACTCAACTATCGTTCAATTCAACTTCCTTTCAATACAACCCCAAGCAACTCAACCCCCATTTAGTTCAAACCCGTGCAACTCAACCCTGCTTAGTTTAACCATAATGCAAATCAACTCCCATTCAACTCAACATCATTCAACCTATTATAACCTAACCTGTCGCAGGGGTTGAATCAAATTGGGTTTGAGTTGGGTGGGAGTTAAACTAAACAAGGGTTTAGTTAAATGACGGTTGATTTACATGGGGGTGAGTTGAATGAGGGTTGAGTTGCATGGACGTTGAGTTGTAAAGGGTTAAGTTAAACAAGGGTGGAGTTAAATGGGTTGAGTGGAACGATGTTTAGTTAAAAGAGGGAGAAAAAGTGAGAAAATTCATTTTTATCAAATATCAATATTCACAAAAAAAAACATATCAAACAGACCTACCACGTGAAAATCTATACAGATTTGTTTGTGGCAGGACTCGCTATTTTAATCACTCATATATATATTGAAAAAAACTTACTCACATATATAATGGAAAATAATAATAATAATAATAATAATGCAATCATATAAATAAATAAGAAATAAACCTCATGGGAACCGCAAACCAATACTTACATAAGAAAAGAATACCGCCCCCCCCCCCCTCAGCCATCCCTATTCATTAACAAATTCTTTAACCTATTTTTAAAAGAGGACACACTCTCAGCCATCCTAGTGCTTTCCGGAAGACTATTCCATACCGAAACACCCACATGCCTAAATACAAAACTTTGGTTGACTTGTATGGGAACCCTTAAAAACTCAAGATTTAGTTAAAACAAATAGGCAAAAAGGAATAGCCTTTTTTTGTCTAAGAAATAATCGTGCCCGCTACAAAATTTTTTTTAGAAATATTTTGTTCTTTTCCTGTTATACTTTGAATTTAGGTAGTATTATTATTTTTCTTTCTCGTGCATTATTTATATTTATGACGCATAACCAATTGTCCAAAAATTTGTTTTTTCCTTCTCCTAAAAGATTGACATTTTCCTCATACTATATTTATAGATATGTTATTTTGACGGGAGGATGCTGAAAAGACGCCCTGAGGTATTCAAATAAAAGTACAAGAATTGATGAAGTTACATAACCTGGCGTTATGGTCCAGCGTGAAGTTGGAGAAGATTTTTTTTTAACTGAATCCAAATCCCAAGGTTACCCGATTGTTTTCCAGATTTCAAACATAAAACCTTGATTTTTAATGACCCCCGCACCTATAGCAATGGAATAAAACTGACACTGACTCCGCCCTCCTTGCGCCTCATGCTAGAAACATCACGTCTTGACTTGAAGTAAACATTGTTTAGTTTACCGCAATTAAAAAAGCAGAGTTGCAATTCAAGCCCTCGCCCATTAGATACAAATTTGGTTAATGTAAAGAATGCGTAAAATGTTGATATTTTTTTTAGATAAGTCACTGGCCTACCTCTACACCTGGGGGTAGGACTATTCTTCGTCCGGTAAACCAATTTTTTCATTCAAATTTTCGATTCCTACCCGTGAAACAACTATATGACTTTTTGGTTATAGAGTGAAAGAATAAGTAATAAATAAATAAATATATATATATATATATATATATATATATATATATATATATATATATATATATATATATATATATATATATATACTATATATATATATATATATATATATATATATATATCACTATCACACACTATCACACACTATCACACTATATATATATATATATATATATATATCACTCACTCATATATATATATATATATATATATATATATATATATATATATATATATATATATATATATATATATATATATATATATATATATATATATATATATATATATATATATATATATATATATATATATATATATATATATATATATATATATATATATATATATATATATATATATATATATATATATATATATATATACTATATATATATATATATATATATATATATATATATACGTATGTGTGTGTGTGTGTGTGTGTATCTATTCGTCGTTTTTTTCTTCTTGAAAAATAAAATAAAACCAAAATCATTAGCAAATATCATAGGCAATGAACCTTAGATCCATTAAAGGAAATTTTGTTAAAATATTGATTTAAAAAAGGATTTAAATCCTAAAGGCGATTTAATTTTTTTTTTAGCTCCTCACAAAGGGCTATTTTGTGAAAGTTATCAATATTATTTATGAAAATTTTACTTTTGAAAATATAACAAGGTCTTCGACCAAATTCGTGGACAAGCACGATCAGAGCAATTGCAATTTGCCCAGAAAAATATATAAATGAAAAACATCTTTCGTCTTGCTGTTTTTTTTCCTTGAATAGCAAGCCATTGAATAGTATCTTGTGTAAAATGGGAAATTCTTTTTCACTAAACTTTTTTTCTACAAGTGCTTTTTTACGGTTTTAATGATTTTTTTGATTTTTTATAGAAGTTTCTTTTATGCGAAAAGTCTACACGAACGTTCTTTATGCTAAACAGAAAATTTGTAGTGCGGCTTAGAAGCTATAATACGGATAACAATGCGATATTGGTTGCAGCATGAACAGAAAATTTCCTGGGGGGGGGGGGCAAGTTTTGTAGGGTGCTTGGTTTTCCCAAGCTTTAAAGGGTAATATTTCTCCATTTCCTATTTTGCACATTTTAATGCATTCCTCGTTCCTCACTCCCCCCCCCTGCCCCTGTGTTGTAAGAGTAATTTTGTAATTCGAAACGGTTGTAAGAGCCCAAGAGTAATTTCAGTGGGAACAAAAAAGGTGAATTCGGATTGTTTTGAAGGACATACTGAAGAAAAGAACAGAAGGGAAAACTGAAAAAAAAATGTTGATATACTTAACTAATTATATTTTGATTAAAATAATTTTAATTAGTAATTAAAATTGTGAATATACTTACTTTCAGGCTTTAAAGGCTAACCATCCGCTAGTTACATATGAGTGTTTACAAGCCATCTACCGCCTGATTGAGGTACAAAGAGGAGAAGTTTTGAGTCTTGTTTGGAGCTCTGTTTTTCAGTTGTTTGAGACGATTAACTCTCTTCAAAGTAAGTTTATACTGTTCTGTAATTATTCAGTAAGTTCAGTATTAGTTCGTATACTGTTCAGTAAACTGGTCCGTCCTTCCACTATTTTTAACAGAAGCTACCAAGATTTAGTTTAATCGTTCTAAACTTAGAAGGATTTGCTTCTGCTTTTCATACTATGTTCGTTGTAACCAAGATTATAGTCAACCACAGGTGGCCATTGTCGCTGAGTGTGGTAATCGATAGCTACTACGATATAAACACAAAAACATACAAAATAAAACACAAAGAAACACAAAAAATAAAAAGAAGCTGCAAGCTTGCTTTCAATTCGTAGGCATTGAAGGATTTACATTTGGTTTTTCTTCTAGTATATTGAGTTGAAGGAAAATCTGTTGAGTTAAACTTAAAATCTACTAAAATGTGTTCCATTGATGCAATTCTTTTTGATATCACTTACTATATTGACTAAAATTCCCAATTTGAAAGATTGAACTGCCCAAATATTTCATTTACGTCTTCTTTAAGTTTTGCAATTCTCATTCTCCTTGCAAATTTGTGAAAAAGGCTTTCGTTTTTGCCTGGGTTGGTCTTAGCATCTCTTTTTTACTTTCGTGAACTTCGTTTTTGCTTTTTTGTAATTCATTTTATGCAAGTCTTTTTTAAAATGAATTCCCATGTTTGAATAGCCATTCAGTGGGATTTCTTATTCACCTAATTCGCACTCACAGGCTTAGTTTTAGAATAGGAACATTTTGCTACTAAAATTAAATGAATAGCTTAGTCAACGATATCTTTGGAAGGATTGCCGGAGAGGTATCTCGCCTAGATCACTCCAACAAGAGATCCACCATCACTAGCAGAGAGTTTCAAACTACTGTGAGGCACTCATTCCCGGGGAACTTGCCAAGCACGCTGTTAACGGAGGCACTAAGCTCCAAATAAGGGGTTTCCCCGTCTATTACCACCCAATCAGGCAGGCCCTCCCGAATAACCCTTTTAAGGGATACTAAATTGTTTTGCAGCTTCTTCGATACCTAAGAAGGCATTCCTTGCACCAACAACTGGTTCTTAATTGGTAATAAAACTATTGAAATTGGTAATAAACTGGTAAAGAGACCGAAAATAAATTTTTTATTTTACTGCTCTTCATTAAATTTAGGTTTTGAAACATAACAGCTTTTGATTTATTGCACCTGACTAGAATAATATGAATAGTAATAATAGCTACTGACATACATGCGCGTTAAATAGCAAACCTACAGAAGACATTCCATTCGTCCGCTAAACAGAAGCGCGTATGTGGTACATTAAAAGAAACAGAAGCGCGTATGTGTTTTACGAAAAAAGTAAAATAATCACGATTCTTTAACATATAAATGAACATTTCACCAATTTATACTATTGCTAAATAGTAAAAAAAAAACGCTTGGTAAACAGGCTGTGTAAATCATTATGGAAAGAATTCTTGTCCATTCTAATTTTTTGAACGATCTTTCATTTGTTTGGCTTGTTTTTCGTTCAGTCACTTCTCTGGTTCTATTTAGTTTACTTCAATTCAGTTCAATTCAATTTATTCGAATTCAATTCAATCTATTCGAATAAAAACATAACACAAACATCAATAACAATAAAGATCCTAGAAGAGAACTTGTTAAGGACCAAAAAAAGAAAAAATTAAAGTATCACTAAAAAAAAAAAAAAAAAAAAAAAAAAAAAAAAAAAATAGAAGAATCAAACATGGGCAATTAAAGCAAATTGGTTAAAAATTGAAAGATTAAATTATATTATCAAGTTTTGTTACATTTTTGTACAGCTTGCAGGAACTTGTGGCTAGTTCAACACTGGAGGGTATTTTGTTCCATTGAATGATAGATTTGTAAATGGGAGATTGCTGGGCTGCACTAGATACACATTTAGGAATTATAAAGGCTCTATTGGATGAACGGAGACAGTGGGCTTCCGAATTGTTAATATTATAATAGGTTAGTAGTTGAGCAGGAAGATTATTGTGGAAAGCAGAATAAACAGGCGATAAGTTTAGTTTTTGTATGATTTGATCAAGTGGAGCTATGCCAAAATCTGACTACAAATCACGGATTGGATATAGACGGGGAAGCCGAAAAACTGCTTTAATGGCACAGTTTTGGGCAAATTTAAGTTTTTTAGTGAAGGACCGGTTTGTTTTTCCCCAAACTGATCCGCAATAAGAAAAGTAAGGAAAAATATAGGAATAATAGAGGGTAACTAGGATGTAAGGAGGAAGAAAATAATTACACGGTTAATCATTGGTACTTGTCTCAAAATTATTGCTGTGATGTAAGAAATATTGTTAGAGAATGACAAGCATGAGTCAATAAATACACCAAGAAACTTGGCAACCTCCACTTGTGGGTGGATGTTGGAGGAGTACTTGAGACCAAGAGCAGGTTGAATTACGTCTTTGTTGTAGGGGGTTCTGAATAATATTATTTGACTTTTTTTGCTATTAATGGTCATGTTATTCGTAAGGCACCACGCCTGGACTCTGTTCAGAAGGACTTGGGCAAAGGTTATTGCCGATGGTAAATTGGTGCCAGTGATGAAGAAGTTGCTGTCATCAGCAAATAGTACAGGATACACTGAAGGGCCCAGGTCCATAACAAGATCATTGATATATAGGAGAAATAAAATAGGGCCTAGAACGGAGCCTTGCGGGACACCCCTCCGAACAGGTAATGGCTGACAGGATACTCCACCTAAGCTCACACTCTGTACCCTTCCAGATAGATAAGAGTCGAGCCAAGAGAGGGGAACAACATGAATACCGTAACTATATAATTTACCTATTAAAATACTATAATTACCCATATCAGGGGCCGTAGAGAAATGCAAAAATAAGCCCAATACAGTTTTTAAAGGTCGAGATGTGAGCTTATAAACTGTGTGGCGTCAATTAGAGCATGAGAAGTGGACAATTACGGCCGAAAGCCATATTAGTGAGCAGAAATCAAGGAAACGGAGTGCTCGCTGCCAAATAGAAAGGGAGACAGACGTCTGAAGATGATTCTCTCGAGCACTTTGGATATAACAGGAAGAATTGAGATTGGACGATAATTACCTATCTCAGTTGGATCGCCCTTTTTAAGAACTGGAATAACAATGGCTGACTTTAGTAAATCAGGGGAAAACTCCGTGGGTTAAAGATAGGTTGGCAATGTGCTCGATGGGCTCGTAAACAAAAGGAGATATGGTCTTCAGGAGCTTATTACTTAATCCAAGACAGTCAGGTATAAAACTAATAGGGAGGATGATTTGAAGTACCTCATTGCTATCAGTTGGGCAGAAAAACGTGGATTTAGAATTGAAGCAAGGGAGTAAAGCCTGTAAGGAGGTGCGGGAGCCAGTATGAGGAACATTCAAAAAATAATTATTAAATGCATCAGGTGCATGTAAAGGGTCAATTAATCTACCATTTCTGTCTTTAAGGCGAATAGGTATAGACTTTAATTTTCTATTTTTTGAGAATATATCGTTAATGGTGGACCAAAACTTTTTTCAGGTTTCCTTTGCAATTGAGAATTTTTGTATAATAATAATTTTTCTTCGCTTCACGGATGAGTTTAGTGTATAAGATTATATCATTTTTATAATTTGATAGGCCAATTTCACTTTTGGTTTTACAGGCTATCTTATATAATTTGTATTTACAGTATGAGGAGACAATGGGGCTATATGATGTCCAGGGCCACATAGGGATAGTTTTCTGGTTACGTTTAAAAATAGGAAAAGTTGAGTGCATAATCTCAATAAGTAGTTGCACATAACGATTTGTGACAGAATTTACCTCTTGACAATTTAAGATAATTTCTAAAACCACATTGGCCTGACATCACATAAAGAAAGAAAAACGAGCAAAAATGTGGTTTTTATAGGCCAAATGAAGATACTGAAAAAACGAAGCGAATATTTCGAGAGAACAAACGCCTCTCTTCTTCAGCGCGAAACGAAACGATGTATCAATAAAAGCCGAAAATTAAAAGAATTAAAACAAACTACCTAACAACCATAAAAGCGAGTTATTCGCCAATATCCGCGATTTGCACAAAATCCAAAAAAACATGAACTGCCATCGACGGATAGTAGTGAGCAACTGATAAATGAAAGGAATCAATTCATTCACTCGAAAAAACAAAACGAACCAGCAATTAAATAAGTTGGAAAACTATGTCATTTGATTTCGGATTTTAATTAAGGCATTTCTTGCAGACACCCTTTGAGACCTAAGGGGTTGTTCACGTGTTTGATTAGATGACTGGGAAAAATGACAATTTAAGACATCGGACCAGTCAGTGGTTCTTAAGCAATCGATAAAATGGGTTATATTTGCAGAGCTGTAGTTTCTAGTAGGTGTTGGGATATTGATTCTAGAGCGTAGAGGTAGTGGTTGTGAAGGTAGTGACAAGTAAAAAGGAAAATGGTCTGACAGATCCGAAAATATTATATTTTAGGACAGGTCATTTCCCAGGGAAGGGGAAAGAAAAATGTTATCAATTAATATTGAAGTTGATCTCACAGGATCGACTCTACTGGGGAAAAAAAATTGTGGGTAGAAGACCACTCGCGGTTACCGATTCAAAAAGTGTCAGATTTAATATTTTTACCAACATTGAGTAGGTTGCAATTAAAGCCCCCAAGAACTATTGCCTTTTTATGGGGTTGATTAATAAAATTAGAGAAATCATCAAACAAATTACAAAGACATGAGGTCGGAAATGGAGGAGGTTTATAAATCAAGGAGAGTATACAGGAATTTTGGCCAATAACTAGGTTAACAATTATTGAATAAATATATATGATATTTATTTTTGTAGAAAAAATAGATTCGCACTTTGATAGCCTGGTAAAATTTATATTCGAACGGATGTAAAGTGAGATACCACCGGAACACTTTGTCAATCTCCTGGGCATATGGATTATTTGGTAACCAGGGAGTAAAAAATCCCGAATGTCTTCATTATCAAGAAGCCATATCACTTTTTATCCTAGAGCATCAAAAGGACAAACATCCTTAAATGACGTTAAGTCTTTAATCTTAAGTCACTTATCGCCGATAATTCTGATGCTGAAATAATGAACAGAAAAGGACTTGTTATTGACTAGTTTTGGCTTCACATTGGTAGCAAAATCGAGAATATCAAGGTATTTACAATCAGCATGAGTTAAGGTACCATCGGGGCTGCTTATAGGGTTGGCTTGCTGGTTACTTTCTATATTGGAATAATTAAAAGCAATGTTATTAGAAAGGGATAAATTAGTTAAAAACGAAGTCACACATTAATTAGTCGTCAGGCATTCTTGTTGGGTATCTTCTCGCTTGGGTTTTGCTTTGAACTTCATCCTCGCCTGAAGAGACTTCGTGAGGGGTCGTCAATTTCTGTGTTACTGTGTTGGTCGGCTTTTTCTTTTTTTTTTTTTGTTTTGCTATGGCTTGGTACTTCTACCATCGTTTCAAGTGCTGGTGATTCTTTCAAATTTTTTGGGGACTTGGTAACAGTTGGGATCGTAGAAAATGTTGAGTTAGAATGGCATTCCATGCCTTCTTTGAAGGATAAAAGTTGGACCGTAGCTTTTTGCCAGATTTCCTCTCCTAGGAGCATAGTAATGGCCTTTTATTAAGGATATTTTTCAGTTCAACTGATTAACTACCACCCTCGATAAGATGAGAAACTGCGAGGTATGTAGCTAACCTTAGCCATTCTTGATTATAATGATGAATAACTTGTGGATGCGATAAAACCGGAAGTTAGGAAGGCTGCGATTTGGCCTCAAGTTGAGGAAATTGAGTGGACCATTGGGTAAATGAGAGGTCTTTATCTATTGGGGGTGGGACCTTTTTCCTCTGGTTCTTTGAAACTTCAGTTTGGCTATTTAAGGGTCGACTTGGAGTTGGTTGTCTAGGTATTGTAGCGGCTACGACGGAGTAGGGCAAGTTCAATCTCACAGAGGTTCGGAGGATCTCGGCTCTGTTGTGATAGGCCGGACAAAGTTGCTTCTCAATTGCCGTGTGCCCCTTATTATTGCAATTTTTACAGTAGGCGTCTTT